>NC_061111.1:92604649-92765626 GCF_002878395.1 Capsicum annuum | reverse complement strand
CTGGTTTCTTCTCTTTGGGTCCATAGTCTGGAATAAGAGAAGAATTGATTTGACTGAGAGTTTAACTTGTGATTATGCTCACTAGCATGACATGAATAATAAAGAAAGGGGATTGTTCCTAAAACATCTTATAGCCTTCCGCACATAAATATGGCGCGCAACACACCCATGTACAAGACTCTACTAGATGCGGCTTTCAGACTTCCTAGGACTCTATTGAACCTTAGGCTCTTATACTAAGTTTGTAACACCCCGATTCACTGAACCGGAATGCTACATAGTGCTCATGACCCCGAGGGACCACAATCTAACCCATGACTGATATCTATACCTGTATACTGCAAATCATGATATAATAATGCAAAATACATAGAACTATAAGTCTATAACTAAATAAAATTATATGGGTGAAAATACACACAACTCAATCTGAAAGCTAAGTCTGAACGTAAATCTGAACATAAATCTGAAAGCCTCTAAACTATTTGAATAAGGAGTTGAAGGAACATGTCTCTAACTAACTCCGTGAAACTAAACTGAAGAAATAAATAAATATATCAAATCATATTGTCCTTGAATTAATGAGGACTCACTGTGTCTCTGCGACTGGAAAGCTATTGCTACTGCTGGGCTGGAGCTCGTGTATCGGAACCTATGGTGTAACATGAAAAGAAAGAACCATAGCGCAAATCTGTTAGTACAACTAGAGTACTGAGTATACGAGGAAGGTATGCTGAACATAAAGGGTTTTATGCATGAACAACACTGACTGACTAATATGAACGTAGGAGTGCAAACACACATATATAGAAACTAGGACCTTGATTACGTGATAGCATGAACTGTAAGCTAATACATGGTTTACTGATAACTATCATGACTGATACTAAAACTGATAACATGGATGACTGTATCTGAAAGTCCTTCATATACTAAAATCTGAAGAACGCCTGAGTTCTTTTATTGAGACTAATACTGAAACTGTGGGAAGTAGTGTTTAACCGACATGCCCCATATATGCCGTTATGGCTAAGCTGGGGTCCAATATCTACCCTGAGTGGAGGGGTGTCAATACTGTGCCACGGGTAAGGACAGCCTGTGAGTGACCCTTATCTGGCGGGTACTCAATGAGAACGGTGGGAACCCTAAACTGATGGATTAAGCCACCTCATCAATCCTAATCTGGTGGGTTAAGATGTCTCAATCTACACTATCTACATAGTTCTGGAACACAAGAATGACTAATAAGAATCACACCCTGAACTAGCGGGTGACTTCCTATCCTTGGGTTCACTTGGTGCTAACCTCTACTTCCATCTGGAGGGACTGGACATGAATAACTGACTGCGCATGACTTAATCTTACTGAATTCCATTGACTGGCAGAATGTTACTGATATCTGACAAGTGACTAAGATCATGAGGTTTTACTAAGTCACATGACTGACTGAAGTCTATGGAATCATAGCTTGATTTCGAATATCGTGAAACATGACATGACTCTAGGCACACAGCTATAGTTTTTGGGGTACAAGTACCCCCAGGACTCGATAGGAGGAAACTGGCACACATGACATGACTTGATCACAAGATTTGAGTCCACAATTCATAATATCATAACTAAGGCTTTCATAATAAGAATGATTCTCAACAAACTATCACTTGATCGGGAATGCACACAACTTGTATATACTTGCATAGCTTAAATAACATGGACATTCCATATCACAACAATATCATGAGCATCTCGTACAACTTCTTCAATTCAAGACAATAGCACGGGGATCACGTTGAACATAAACTTAGAACATAGAATAGTCATTTAGGACTTATTATTTCATAAAAGCATGATTTCTATTCCCTTAGGTATTTTCACAAACACCTTACATGCATATCTTAGGTATAGGTGGATTCATCAAGATTACAAATATTCAACCACCAATTTCACATATTTATACGTTAAATCCTACTATATCCTCACAATAAACACACAAAGATCCCATCTTAGGCATCATCAAACTCAAACCACATGAACATCAACCACCAACAACATAAACATCATGATAAAAAATTTAGAAGATGGTTCTTGAGCTTCATGGATGAAAAAAGTCCATGAATCAACTCATGCATACCTTAAAAGGAAGATTCTTGATGATTGAAGATGGAATTTTCTTGAAATCGGATCTTCAAGCTTAGTTATACAACCTTAGTTGTTTTTATTTTTTAGTGCTCTTGGATGATGAGCTTTGAGATGATAATAAGGTGGTAATATGTTTAGAAGCTATATATTTCGTAGGGTTAAGTTTAAGGACGTGTAAGGAGTGTTAAAAGACTTAATTACAATTAAAATAACTTAAAACGGAGTGTTTTTGGCACCTGGAATTGACTTAGGTGGCGCCCAAGTGATTGCCTAAGCTAGTTTGGCCGGCGCCTAACCAATCACCTATCCTTATTGTCTCTCACAAAAATGGGCATAACTTTTTGCTCGGGTATTAGATTTGGTGAAATTGGTATCATTGGAAAGATAATTTGATTCTGTACAATTTAGTGGGTCTAAATCATCCAAAATACCACAATAAAATCAATTTATACTTGTTCAAAGATGACCCTTACAAAATCAAACACTAAAACTTGATGGATTCAAAAACTCTTAGCTTGTATTACCTTAAGTGACTCATATGAACATGCTTAATTCATCATAAGCTATCCTATCACTAGGATATTTATTGTAAGTCATGTACTCAAGTATGAATCATAAGATAGGAGATTTCATACATAGGAATACTTATTCACTTCCTAGCTTAGAAATATGTAGGGTATTACATTGTTCTAGGCCAAAAATTTTGGGAAAGGGCATCCAAGTGGATCAAGAAAAAGTTGAAGTGATTGCAAAGATACCCCTACCCATCTTCATGAAAGGCGTTAGAAGTTTTCTTCGTTATGCCAGGTTCTATCGGCATTTAATTAAGGATTTCTCAAAGATCACTCATCCTTTGTGAAAGCTTTTTGAAAAGGAGGAAAAATTTGAATTTCATGATAATTGTGTAAAGGCTTTAAATTGTCTCAAGGAACTTCTTGTGTTGACTCCTACCATAGTATCCTTGGATTGGTCATTGCCCGTTGAATTAATGTATGATACAAGTGGTGTTTCTCTAGGTATGGTATTGGTCCAAAGAAAAGAGAAGTTGTTCCACCCGATTTACTATGAAAGCAATAGTTGTTAGTGGTGGTGTATGCCTTCGAAAAGTTTCAGGCCTATTTGTTAGGCATGAAAGCGGTTTTGCACACGGACCATGTCGCTCTTAGATATCTAATGGCCAATAAAGAGGCAAATCCTTGATTGATTCGGTGGATATTGCTCTTTCAATAGTTTGATTTTGAAGTAAAGGATCACAAGGGGTGTGAGAATCAAGTAGCCGACCCCCTTTCCTACCTTCACTACAATCATTAAAAGTTTGGTGAGATTGATATTGATGACACCTTCCTGGATGAGCTAGTCATGTCACTTATGGGAAACAATTTACCATGGTATGCGTATTATGCTACCTATATTATGAGCGGTGTGCTTCCCAATGAGCTCAATCATTATCAAAAGAAATTGTTCCTATTTGATGTGAAAAGGTATTTTTGGTATGAACCATTCTTATTTAGGGAGTGCGTGGATGTTGTGATCTATCGGTGTGTCATGGAGGCAGAAATGTGAAATATTCTTAAAGCTTGTCACTCTTCTCCGTTTGGTGGTCATTATGGTGGGATCCGAGCAGCTGCTAAGGTTCGTCAAAGTAGATAATATTAGCCTACTATTCATAGAGATACTTTTGTGTTGGTCAAAACATGTCCTCAATACAAAATTTAAGGTGGTGTTTTGAGGAGACATGAGATACCTCTTAAGCCCAATATCGAGGTTGAACTATTCGATGTGTGGGGCGATCAACATCATGGATCCCTTTGTGAGCTCATATGGAAATAAATATATCTTGGTAGCTATCGATTATGTCTCAAAGTATGTGGAGGCCATTGCTTTACTGAACAATGAAAGAAAGAGTGTCACCTTTTTCTTGAAGAAGTACATCTTTACAAGGTTCGGGACTCCAAGGGCAATTATTTGTGATGGCGGCTCTCATTTTTATAATCGGGTCTTTGGTGCTTGCTTGATAAGTATGGGGTGAAGCATAAGTATGCTACTCCTTATCATCCGCAAACTAGTGGCCAAGTCAAAGTTTTGAACTGTGAAATCAAGTCCATCCTTGAGAAAAGCATGAATTTTGGTCATATGAATTGCGTAAAACAACTCGATGATGCTCTTTAGGCATATAGAACAGCCTATAAAACTCCTATTGGTATGTCTCCTTACCAATTGGTGTTTGGGAAGGCTTGTCACTTACCCATTGAGTTAGAGTATAAGGCTTTATAGGCTTTGAGAAAGTTGAATATGGATTAGGAGGATGCTTTAAAATCGAGCGTGAATCAACTTTATAAGTCGCAAAAGTTTCAACTCAAAGAATATGAAAGCTCAGTGTTGTACAAAGAGAAGATGAAGAGGTGGCATGATATCAAAATCTTAAAGTGATATTTTCATGTGGATGATGATGTCCTCCTCTTCAATTCAAAATTGAAACTCTTTACGGGAAAGCTTAGATCGAAGTGGTCAGGCCTATTCGTGATCTCTAACGTTTATCCTAGTAGAGCGATTGATTTGGAAGATCATGAGAAGAAGATATTTGGGGTGAATGGGCAACGATTAAAGCACTATCATATGGGTGGAACCTGAGCAACTAAGTTTGAGTCACTTTGTTTCAAAGATCCAAAATGATGAGTAAATGATGTCATGCCACGACTTTAACTAAGGTGCTTCATATGAGGTAACCCAAGAAATTTTTCTTACCATTTTCTAACGTTTTTTATTCACATTTTAGACTCTTTTTGGTTATTGCAGGTACTATCATAAAATTGGAGTGCGAGAATTTGATCGGAGGCTCGAAAGTGAGCCCCAAATCAAAAATTTTATTCAAAAAAGTGTGTACCAAGCTAGAACAACCTATGATGGACCTGCTTGAGAAGGCCAACTATATGTACAAGCCATATGGAACGTAGGTAGCCTAAACTTGAAGCAAAATCACTAAAGGTTACTGCCTTGACCTGCGCTAGACTTGCTCAAGAAGTCCAGGCCCAGGCTAGGAGCACTTGGGATGCAGCACAAGCTGTTTCTCACTGGAGTAAACTACTTGGACCTGCACTGTACTTGTTGCAATTGTCCAGTCGCAGTCTAATCATATGTTAATGCAAGTAAAGTTTTATTCTGCTGCGACCTGCGCTGGACCTGCTTGAGTAGGCTAGACGCAGCTGTAAAGAATTTGGTGCACAGGTTACTTTATAAATATTGGGTGTCTTCAAAATGGGTCAGATTTTATGGGGCTGACCCGACCCATCAACCCAAAATTTTCTTAAACACTTAAAAAAGGCTCCAAATGTAGTCAACACTTACAAACATTTTCATTACAACTCTCTTCCCAATGGCTCCTTTCTCTCACACTCAATATTCTGTTTTTCTTTACTAATAATTAAGCTAACTCAAATTGAGAATATTTTTTTGGACTTGTTCTTCATTTTTCTACTCTTTTAAAGCAAGTTAAAGGTATGCTCTTTCATGTTTTCACTTTTGATTTTTCTTAAGAATGGACATAATGTCTCATACCTCATGATGATTGGTCATTTAAATTTGATTTTTATGAGCTTATTGGGATGATCTTTACTTTTTGCAATGACAATGTTGGAATGGGTGCCTTGTTTAACTTGTTTGATTAATAATACTCTCTTAAATAAAACTAATGCTCCATGTGTTTGATAAAATGTCCATTCATTATTTCTTGCATTATTTATGTGGTGGATGGCTCAAGTAGGATAGTATGAGAACCTTGAATATTTGTGGAGATGATTTGGCGAGACAATCTTGCTCTCTAATGCTTCTATTCTCTTCCTCCAAGTTCTTAATGAGCATTCCCACCATGTGTTTATTGAAATAACAATAAGAGAGGAATGTCTTGAATGCTTGTAATGGTTGTGATTTTTCTCAGGGAATAATGTGGTCATTTTTGATGCATCATTTTGAGTCCAATTGATCCTAAAAATGAAATATATGGTAGTTTTCATTAGTTGAGGGAGTTTGTTGAGAAATATGGCATCAATGATTTTTGTTGGTAACTATTCCTAACTGGGAGACATAAATTCTTTCCTTGCCCTATCATAGATTGGAGGACATAATTCTTAAGGGTATTGGTCATTCTTGTTTCCATTGGAGCTTATGGATGTCCTATGAACTAGTTTTGTGAAATGTGAAGAATGTGAGATAATTTAGAGCCCAAATGATTAAGTGTTGTAATGAATGAATCACATGGGCTCTAATGATGAAGATACCTTGTATCTATCAAACAAAAATTTTCTTTTCTTATCTTAAATTTTCCTTCTTAACATACAAAATTTCAAAAAAATATGTTTTACCTTTTATCTTTTGTTTTGGTTTTGTTTTGTTTCTTTCTCATAGGTTCTGTAAGGTTAACTGGTGATTGGCTTCTTGTCTTAGTCGTGGTTAATATTGTGTTTGTTGCATTTATTTTAGCTGCTAGGACGATTAGGGTACTTTGTGCGCTCTTTCTCTTGCCATTTCCAGCCCATTGCTTTATTTGTTGGTACGTCAGTTTGGGGATTTATTTTGGTTGAGTAGTGGATGGAGGGATTGATGGTGGAATAGGGTGATGTTCGAGGGGGTTGAGAGTGAGGACAGTGCTAGGAAGGGGTGAGGAGGAGAGGGCTGGGGTAGGTTAATGGTATAGGTCAGGTGCTAAGGCAGGTTTGGAGAAGGGTATTATAAGAAAGCGTAAGGTGAGAGAAGATAGGTTGAGGGTAGGGTTTTGGAAAATTGGGACCCTACAGGGTAAGTCCGTAGAGCTGGTAAAGATTCTTAAGAAGAGGAAGATTAATATTGTGTATGTGCAGGAGACTAGGTGGGTAGGATCTAAGGCTAGGGATATGGATAGGTACAACCTATGGTATTCGGGGAGTGTGAGGTGTCGAAATGGATTGGGCATCTTAGTGGATGAGGAGCTTAGAGGGCAGGTAGTGGAGGTTATGATGGTCAGTGATAGGTTGATGAAGATTAAGTTGGTCATTGGGGGGTTTTTCATTACATGTGTGTAGTGTGTATGCATCGTAGGTGGGTTTGGAGGAGGAGGTGAAAGCGAGTTTTTGGGAGGAGCTAGACGAGATGGTGGGGAGCATGCCTAGTTTGGAGAAGATTGTCATAGCAGGGGACTTCAATGGCCACATTGGGGTCTTACCGGGAGGATATGAAGATGTGTATGGAGGTTTTGGCTTCGGTGACAGAAATGGTGAGGGAGCTGCTCTATTGGATTTTACGAGGGTCTTTGGGCTGGTGATAGTAAATTTTAAGTTTTTCAAAGAAGGAGGATCACCTGATTACCTTCCGCAGCGTGATAGCAAAGACCCAGATTGACTTTCTACTATTTAGGAAGGGGCATAAGGGGCTATGCAAGGATTGTAAAGTCATTCCGAGTGAGCATCTTTCATCCCAACATAGGCTTCTAGTGATGGAATTGTCTATCAAAAAGTGCAAGAAGAGAAGGGTCGGGTAGGGTCGACCTACAATTAAGAAGGTCTTCTTGATGCCAGTTAATGCTCTGGAGATAGGGGAAATGGTAGCGGAAAAAGGGGTGTGAGATAGCAGGGGGCGTGGATACTATGTGGGATAGGGCTGTTAGTGGTATCACAGAGACTCCCAGAGAAGTGTTGGGTGTTTTAAGGGGTCGGGCAAGACGGCATAAGGAGGACTGGTGGTGGAATAAGGAAGTGAATAAGAAAGTGGAGATTAAGAAGTAGGCGTATGTTAAGTTTATTGAGAGTAAAAATGAGGAGAAGAAAAAAGTGAATAGGGAGGCTTACAAAGTAGTCAGGAAAGAGGCTAAATTAACTGTTACGACTGCTAAGACGGTAGAGTTCAAGAGCTTGTATGTGGGGTTAGAGGTGAAGGGGGGTAAAAGAGGTTGTACAGACTTGCTAAAGCTTAGGAGTGGAAGGGCCAGGACCTCGATCAAGTGAAGTGCATTAAGGGTGAGGATGGTAGTGTTTTGGTGGAGGAGGTTCACATTAAGAAGAGATGGCAGGGGTACTTTCATAAACTTTTGAACGAGGAGGAAGATACATGCATTATGTTGGGAGATCTGGAGAACTCAGAGGAGAGTTGTGATTTCAGATACTGTAGGCGTTTTAAGGTTGAGGAGGTCAAAGAGGCCATTCGTATGATGTGGAGGGGTAGGGCAACGGGGCCCGATGAGATTTTGGTAGATTTTTGGAAGTATGCTAATGAGGCCAATTTAGGGTGGTTGATAGAATTATTTAAGGGTATTTTCAAGACAGTGAGAATAGCTGAGGCCTGTAGATGAAGTACAATGATTTCGTTATATAAAAACAAGGGTGACATTCAAAGCTGCAACAACTATAGGGGTATTAAGCTGTTAAGTCACACTATGAAGATTTGGGAGAGAGTGATCGAGCGAAAGTTGAGGAGGGTTGTGTCTATTTCGTAGAATCAGTTTGGATTTATGCCTGGTTGCTCGATGACAAAGGCAATGCACCTAGTTAGTAGATTAGTTGTAAGACCCTGCAAAAATTCTCTCATAGAATGGCCCTTAGGGCACGTCAAGTGAGGCGTGATTCTAGCCCTAAAAGATTGAGAAGTTACTTCCTCAGTGAGTGTCATGTCAACCATATAGAATTTCCCTAATTTTGAATTTTTGTCACTTGGGAAATTTTATAAGCTTTCCATCAATATAAGATTCATCCAAATCCGATACCCGAGTAAGAAGCTAAGTCTAATTTAAGTCGTAGTCATAAAATGTCATTGTAGTGCTTGGCGCATCGCGGAGAGGGTCTATTTGACAATTGTCAAATTCCAGTGGAACTCCGTGATAGTGGCGCATCGCGGAGGACCCCAATTTCCCAATAGTTAGTTTCCAGTGGCTTGATGCGATTGTGACTCGTCGCGATGAAGTTCCAGGTCCGAACTAGTGGGACAACGCGATGGCTCCGCATCGCGGTAGCTACCAGATTTCCATTTGTTAATTTCCAGTGAGCCGACGTGATAGTGGTGCATCGCGGTAGCCCATAAAATCAGGTTCCTAGTTTAATTTTTCCAGCTTCGTACAGAAGTTAAAAAGGGCATTTCGGACTTTTTCCAAGCCTCTTAAATCGCACAAACACCAAATTAAAGTCATTTAAAAGCATTCTATGAAGTCTCTCTCAAGTTTCCTCTCAACAAAAACCTTAAGTATCCAAAACCTCTTCCAAGAATCTCAAGAATCTACCATAGATTTTCTAAATTGAGTCAAGATTGAAGGTTCCCAAGTCAAGGGTTTCAAGAACCCTAATTTAAGCGTATGAATAGAGTTCCAAAAGCAAGAGTTCACCCAAAGCTTCTAAGTCAAGGTATGTGGTGTTTTTAACAAGGTTAATCCTTTCACCCTTGTACCCAAAGGCTTATTTAAACTACAATTCTTTGCAATTTATGAGCTTTTACATGAAATTGAATTGGGCGTTTTCCCCCATTATTATCGATTACAATATTTTGATACTTCCCATGAATTGTGAGTCTAATGATTTTCACATTTTTCTTGAGAAATTGCAGCTGGGTCTATACCCCATGATTTTAATCTTTGAGAAGTTAATATTTGAAATGTTTGAAACATTGAAGTATATGAGTATGTTGAGATTTTGAGATAAATTGCTGAAATTTCCAGATTTCTGCATGAGTTATGAATCTATATGCTATCTATTATGCTTTTGATGAGTTCTAACTTGAGATTGAATTATAGGTTATTAATCCCTACTTGGGACTTGAGATTTTATGAACTATTGTGCTATAAGCACCCATGATTTAAGTATTCTGAGATTATTGAGAAATGTTTTGACCTAATGGTCATTGAGTTTTGAAATCCACTCTACGACATAAGATTACAGATTTGATTATTGGGTTCTTATTGAACTATGAGATTATTCTAAAGTGGATTTTCATGAGATGAGAAAGATTAACTAAAGGGAGTAGTATTTAGCACAGAGTTGGGTAAGTTTCCACGATTTCTTACCCGAAAACTATGTTCCACCGTAGGTTGGGCCTAAGGTCGAGATGATTGTTGGACCACAGGCTGAGATATTAGGCCCGGGGCTGAGATAAGTGATAAGTTGAGGTTATACTCTTTGGAAAGAGTATGATGCCTCTCCCCAACATGAGGTCTCTTTCTTAGGAGAACAAAACATTGGACTCTATGTAGCTCGCATGGTTTATGTTGGTTAAGAGAATCTCCCTTAAAACTAAAGCTTTGAGATAAGATATTTTCCTTTAAAACTAAAATACTTTCCCTTGATATGAGTATTTTTCCCTAAAGCTTGAAATAAGATATTTTCCTAAAGTGAATGAAATTCCTTCAAGTCTGTTCCAAGGTTATATGATTCTGAATTCTGAGTATTTGAGTTCAAAAGAGTTATGATTTCTTGAGCATTAAATAAGTTTTACTCTCCAAGAGACATATGCATGAGTTGAAAGTATTGCTTAAAGTTTCCTTTAGCCTTGAGTAATGAGAATAAGAGAAGAGTACAAATTTCAAAGCTTAAAGTATAATGACTCACGAGATTGTGTTACATGTTCCACTTTACAAGATTCATGAGCTTTGCATTTTATACTTATTCAAGCCATGTGCGTCATTTCTTGTTATATGCATGATTTGATTAAAAAGTATTAATGTTGTTTTATATAAATTCATGCACCCCCACATACTCAATACATTCTCAGGTGGTTATCCACATATACGTCTATGTGCTTCATTATCTTATCATGTAGGTGCAGGTGCTTAGTCCCAATATCGTTAGTAATTTTTGAGTACCTCTATCTACATTCTATAGTAGTGAGTCCTCATGGTTTGAGGACCTATGTTCAGACATCTCCATATTTTGAGAGACTATGTTCTTATTTCCAGTTTATTTCGAGTCAGTTTGGGACCTGTCCTAATGGCTCTCTAGTTCATGGATTAGTAAAGGCTTTGTCGGACTAGTTATCAGATTATGGTTGTATTGAGGTTTCCAGTATTGTGGTCGTTTGGATCGAGAGTTTTCTTCTTATTTCCTTTCATATGATATGACTATGCTAGTGCTTGAATTATTTTATATTGAAATGAGAGTTATTAGTAGAAATAGGCTCAAAGGGTTATCTTGGGGGTACTTGTAGCCTTAAGCACTGTGTGACATCCCGGGAGGCGATTTTGGGTCGTTACAAACTTAGTATCAGAGCCTAAGGTTTTAAAGGAGTCCTAGGGAGTCTAATAAGCCACGTTTAGTAGAGTCTTGATCATCAGTGTATAGCACACCATATCTATGAGCAAGAGGCTACAAGTCATTTTAGGAATAAGTTGTTTCTTTCTTTCAGATTCCATCGTGCCTTCAATTGTCCCTCTCATCTTATAATTTGTGCTCTTTTATTTCAGAAAATGCCTCTCCGAAGAGCGGATGCCCACAAAAATAATAATAAGCAACCTTAGCCTGTTGATCTTTTGAATGAGATGGTGTCTCATGCTGAGTTTTGGGCGGCCTTTTAGGCGTTAGCCCAAGCAGTCACCGCTACTGTTTATTCTAATAACCAGGCTGCAAGTTCTAATCAATAGGGAGGTAATGTAGCCGCAGCTAGAATCTGTGATTTCATGCAGATGAATTCACCAGAGTTTTATGGGTCTAAAGTAGGTGAGGACCCATAGTTGTACCTTGATGAGATGAGAAAGATCACGCAGGTGATACATGTTTCTGAGGAAGAAAGTGCTAAGTTGGCATCTTACAGGTTAAAAGACATAGCTTATGACTGGGTTGTATCGTAGAGGAAGGGTAGAGGTGAGGATGCTGCTCCTATGACATGGCAGGTGTTCCAAAATACATTATTGGAAAAGGTTTTTCTTCTTGAGTGAGGGAAGCAAAGATTAAGGAGTTTATGAACTTTAGGCAGGGCTCCATGACTGTTAAGGAGTACTGCTTGAAGTTCAACTAGTTGTCCAAGTTTTCTCTTGATTTGATTTCTGACACCCGATCTAGTATGATCAAGTTTGTGACAAGTGTTTCTAGGTTGGTGCTGAAAGAGTGTGGGACTGCGATGCTGCATAAGAATATGGATCTTTCCAGGTTGATGATGCATGACCAATAGATAAAGGTAGATAAGATTAGAGAGAGAGACATAGTGAGGGGTAACAAGAGTGCTAGATCTGAGCAACATGAGTATAGCCAGCCTAGGTTCCATAGAGGGAACCGCCCTCAGTTTCAAAGGCATCCGTCTATGCCAGAGCCTTCATCAGCTAGTGCTCCTGCATCTAGAAGTAGGAAGGAGCAAGGGGGTAAATCCTTTATGTGTAGGTCACAGAACAGTATTGGTAACAGGGATCGTTATCCTCCTTATGCTAAGTGTGGTACAGATCATCCCAGTGAGTTTTTCATAGATCTGAGGGGTTGTTTTGGTTGTGAAAAGTAAGGCCACAGACTTAGAGATTATCCTCATGATAGAAAGGGGAACAGAGATACCCGACCTCAGGCATCGGCTACTAGTGCACAGCTCCTACACCCCATCCTGCCCCTACTCAAGGCACTTCACTAGCACTGCTGGCAGTCAATACCAGAACAAATTTTATGCCTTACCATCCTATCAGGAGCTGGAGGACTCTCCCAATGTTGTTACTAGTATACTCCACATCTTTTGTTTTGATGTTTATGTGTTGTTGGACCTCGGGTCAAGTCTCTCCTATATGACCCCACTTGTGGCTATGAATTTCAAAATAAGACCCAAAAGGATTCTTGAGCCTTTCCTAGTATCCACACTAGTAGGGGAGTCAGTTATCGCTAAACAAGTGTATAGAGATTGTCCTATTACTGTTCTTTATAGAGTCATACTTGCGGATTTGATAAAGTTAGACATGGTAGATTTTGACCTTATTCTATGTATGGATTGGATTCATTCTTGTTATGCATCTATAGACTGTCGTACCCATGTAGTCAAGTTCCAGTTTCCTGATGAACCAGCTTTTGAGTGGTCCAGGAGGTTGGTCTCTCCCAAGAGTTATTTTATCTCCTATCTTAATGCCAGAAAGCTAATATCCAAAGGTTGCATCCATCACTTAGTTAGAGTCAAAGAAACTAAGTCTGAGGCTCCAACTATTTAGTCAGTCAACATTGTTAGTGAGTTTTTTGATATTTTTCTGGAAGATCTCCCAGGGATACCTCCCGATAGGAAAATAGAATTCAGGATTGACCTTCTTCCCAACACTCTCATCCCATTTCTATTCTGCCATACCGTATGGCACCTGCGAAGCTTAAAGAGTTGAAAGAGCAACTTGAAAATCTTTTAGACAAAAGGTCTCATAAGGCCTAGTATTTCTCCTTGGGGCGCACCTATTTTATTCATGCGAAAGAAAGATGATTCTTTCCATATGTGCATTGACTATCGTCAAATTAACAAAGTCACAGTCAAAAATAAATATCCTTTTTTAAGAATTGATGACTTGTTTGACCAGTTTCATGGTGCAACTTATTTCTCCAAGATAGACCTTTGATCCGGCTATCATCAACTTAAAGTGAGGGAGTGTGATATTCCAAGGATAGTTTTCCGAACCCACTATGGTCACTTTTAGTTTCTAGTCATATCTTTCGAGCTAACCAATGCCTCATCTGCCTTCTTGGACCTCATGAATTTAGTGTTCAAGCAATATGTCGATATGTTTGTCATTATTTTCGTAGATAATATCCTTTTGTACTGCTGTAATGAGAATAACCATGCGAATCATCTTAGAATTGTCTTACAAACCTCAGAGAGCACCAGTTGTTTTCCAAATTCAGTAAGTGTGAATTTTGGCTAAGGTCTGTAGCCTTTCTAGGTCATATCGTTTCAGCCAAAGGTATTAGACTTGATCCCAAAAAGATAAAAACTGTGAAAAATTGGCCTAGACCTATCTCCTCATCGGACATTAGGAGTTTTTGGGTCTAGCTAGTTACTACCACTGTTTTGTTGAGGGTTTCTCTTCTATTCCGTCTTCTATGACTCGGTTGACCTAAAAGAAAGTTAAGTTCCATTATTCAAATTCCTGTGAGAAGAGTTTTTAGGAGTTGAAGACTCGACTTACTTAAGCCCCTATGTTGACTTTGCCTGATAGTACAGATGGTTTTATGGTGTATTATGATACCTCTAAAATTGGTTTGGGTTGTGTGTTGATGTAAAAAGGTAAGGTTATAGCCTATGCCTCGATATAGTTAAATCAGCATAAGAAGAACTACCCAACCCATGATCTTGAGTTAGCTGCTATGGTCTTTGCTTTGAAAATCTGGAGACACTATCTTTATGGTATTCATGTTAATGTATTTACTGGTCGTAAGAGCCTTCAGTATTTGTTTACTCAGAGGGATTTAAATCTTAGGTAGAGGAGGTGGTTGGAGTTGTTAAAATACTATGATATGAGTGTGTTATATCACCCAAGCAAGGCTAACATAGTGGCGGATGCCCTTGGAAGTTTATCTATTTATAGTGTTACTCATGTAGAGGAAGGTAAGAAAGAGTTAGCTTACAATGTGCATTGTTTAGCTAGATTGGGTGTTAGGTTGCTTGATTCAGTTGAGGGGAGTATGTTGGTGCAGAGTAGTTCTGAATCCTCTTTAGTTTTGGAAGTGAAGGAGAAGCAAGATAGGTATCCTAGTTTGGTCAAACTGAAGGAGTCAGTTAAGGGCCAAAAGGTAGAGGTTTTCTCCCAAGTGGGAGATAGCGTGTTGAGATTGCAAGGTAGATTATGTGTTTCATGTGTTGATAATCTGAGGCAGAGGATTATGGCTAAAGTTCATAGCGCGTGGTATTTTATTCATCCCGGCACTACCAAAATATACCGTGACTTGTGGAAAATCTATTGGTGAAATGGTATGAAGAAGGATATAGCTAAGTTCGTAGCAAAGTGTGCAACGTGCCAACAGGTTAAGGTAGAGCACCAAAGACCTAGTGGTGTGATACAAGAGTTTGGTATACCCACTTAGTAGTAGAAGGTGGTAAATATGGACTTCGCGACTGGGTTGCCTCTTTCGTGTCATCATCATGATTCTATTTGGGTTGTTGTTGACAGGCTGACTAAGTCCGGTCATTTCTTACGCGTGCATACATCTTATACAGCTAAGGATTATGCTAGATTGTATATCCAAGAGTTAGTCAGGCTGTATGGAGTTCTCTCATCTATCATTTTGGATATGGGAACTCAATTTACTTCTCAGTTTTGGAGGGCATTCCAGCAGGGTCTTGGTACCCAAGTCCTTTTGAGTTTCGCTTTTCATCCCCAGATAGATGGTCAGGCTAAGAGGACCATTCAGACTCTGAAAGATATGTTGAGGGCATGTGCTTTTGATTTCAAAGGTAGTTGGGATGAGTATTTTCCATTGATAGAGTTTGCCTACAACAATAGATACCATGCTAGCATCGGGATGGCACCATTTGAGGCCTTGTATAGTAAGAGATGTAGATCACCCATAGGTTGGTTTGAAGTGGGTGAAGCTACCGTGATTGGGCCTGATGTAGTATTTAAAGCTATGGAGAAATATTAGTTGATTAGAGAGAGGTTGAAGACCACACAGAGTCGTCAAAAGTCTTATGCTGATGTGAGGAGAAGAGATCTTAAGTTTGAAGTGGGTGATTTGGTATACTTAAAGATTTCACCCATGAAAGGGGTGAAAAGGTTTGGTAAAAAGGGGAAGCTTAATCCCCATTATGTTGTCCCGTATAGAGTCTTGAGCCGTGTTGGTAAGGTGGCTTATGAGGTTGAGTTACCCATAGAGTTATCAACTGTTCATCTTATTTTTCATGTCTCCATGCTTAAGAAGCATATTGGTGATTCCATTGTAGTAGATCCTTCAGAGAATGCCGATATACAGAACAGTCTTTCCTTCGATGAGATTTCTGTTGAGATCCTAGATTTTTAGATCCGTAGACTAAGGAACAAAGAAGTTCACTTAGTCAAAGTTTTGTGGCGTAACCAGTCTGTTGAGGGTGCTACTTGGGAGGTAGAATCAGACATGCTAGCCAAGTATCCGCACCTCTTTTCCACAAGTTTAGATTAATCCTAAGGTATTATTCTTCCTCAATTCAGCCCTTCTAATCTAAAGGTCAGCTATATGCATCTATCCTTGTATGAGTTCTTGCAATTTTCAAGGCATTCAAGAGGTTAGAGAGATTTTGAGCCCGTTTTAGCAACTTTCTTTAGTTATGTGTACTCATGTTTTCCTTTGTTCTTAGTTTTACTAGCGACATTCGAGGATGAATGTTTCCAAGGGGGAGATATTGTAAGACCCCGCAAAAATTATCTCGTAGAATGAGCCTTAGGGCGTGTCAAAAGAGGCATGATTCCGGCCCTAAAAGATTGAGAAGTGACTTCCTAAATGAGTATCGTTTTATACATATAGAATTTTCCTAATTTGGACTTTTTATCATATGAGAAATTTTAGAAGCTTTCCCTCGATATAAGAATCACCCAAATCTGATACCCGGGTAAGAAGTTATGGCTAATTTAGGTCCTAGTCATAAAACTACGTCATTTTAGTGCTTGGTGCATCGCAGAGAGGGTCTATTTAACAATTATCAAATTCCAGTGGAACTCCACGATAGTGGCGCATCCCAGAGGACCCCAATTTCCCAATAGTCAATTTCCAGTGGCCTGACGCGATTGTGACGCGTCGCGCTGAAGTTCCAGGTCTAACCTAGTGGGACAACGCAATGGCACTGCATCGCGGTGACTACCAGATTCTTATTTACCAATTTCCAGTGAGCTGCCGCGATAATGGTGGGTCGCGGTGGCCCATAAAATCGGGTTCCCAGTACAATTTTTCCATCTTCGTACAGAAGTTAAAAAAGGGAATTTTGGAATTTTTCCAAGCCTCTTAAACTATGCAAACACCAAATTAAAGTCATTTACACGTATTCTATGAAGTCTCTCTCAAGTTTTCTCCCAACAAAAACCCTAAGCATCCAAAACCTCTTCCAAGAATCTCAAGAATCCACCATAGATTTTCGAAATTGAGTCAAGATTCCAGGTTCCCAAGTCAAGGGCTTCAATAACCCTCATTCAAGAGTACGAATAGAGTTCCAAAAGCGAGAGTTCATCCAAAGCTTCTAATTCAAGGTATATGGGACTTTGAACAAGGATAATCCTTTCACCCTTGTGCCCAAAGGCTTATTTAAACTACAATTCTCTGTAATTAATAGATTTTACATGAAATTGAATTGAGGTTTCCACCCATTATTTCTGATTACAATATCTTGATGCTTCTGATGAATTGAGAGTCTAATGGCATGATTTTCTACTGTTCTCTTGAGAAATTGCAGCTGGGTCTATACCCCATGATTTTAGTCCTTGAGAATTTAATAGTTTAAATGTTTGAAACATTGAAGTATATGAGTATGTTGAGATTTTGAGATAAATTGCTGAAATTTCCAGATTTCTTCATGAGTTATGAATCTATATGCTATCTATTATGCTTTTGATGAGTTCTAACTTGAGATTGAATTATGAGTTATTAATCCCTACTTGAGACTTGAGATTTTATGAACTATTGTGCTATAAGAACCCATGATTTGAGCATTCTGAGATTATTGAGAAATGTTTTGACCTAATGGTCATTGAGTTTTGAAATCCACTCTACTATATCAGATTACAGATTTAATTATTGGGTTCTTATTGAACCATGAGATTATTCTAAAGTGGATTTTCATGAGATGAGCTAGATAAACTAAAGGGATTAGTATTTAGCATTGAGTTGGGTAAGTTACCAGGGTTTCTTACCCCAAAACTACATGGCACCGTAGGTTGGGCCTAAGGCTGAGATGATTTTTGGGCCTAAGGCCGAGATATTGGGACCGAGGCTGAGATAAGGGATCACTAAGTTGTGGTTATACTTCTTGGTGTGAGGTGTTTTCCTTAGTAGGACAAAACGTTGGACTTCATGTAGCTTACATGGTTTATGTCGGTTAAGAGAATTCCCTTAAAACTAAAGCTTTGAGATAAGATATTTTTCTTTAAAACTAAAATACTTTCCCTTGATATGAGTAGTTTTCCCTAAAGCTTGAAATGAGACCTTTTCCTAAAGTGAATGAAATGCCTTCAAGTATTTTCCAAGGTTATATGATTTCAAATTCCAAGTATTTGAGTTCAAAATAGTTATGAGTTCTTGAGCATTAAAGAAGTTTTACTCTCCATGAGACATATGCATGAGTTGAAAGTATTACTTAAAGTTTCCTTTAGCCTTGAGTAATGAGAATAAGAGAAGAGTACAAATTTAAAAGCTAAAAGTATAATGACTCATGAGATTGTGTTACATTTTCCATTTTACATGATTCTTGAGCTTTGCATTTTATACTTATTCAAGCCATGTGAGTCATTACTTATTACATGCATAATTTGATTGAAGAGTATGGATGTTGTTTTATATAAATGCATGCACCCCCACATACTCAGTACATTCTCAAATGCTGATCTATATATATGTTTATGTGCTACATTGTCTTATAATATAAGTTCAGGTGCTCAGTCCCAACCTCGTCAATGATTTTCGAGTACCTCTATCTACATTCCTACAATGGTGAGTCCTCATAGTTCGAGGACCTATATTCAGACATCTCTATATTTTGAGAGACTATGTTGTTATTTCCAATTCATTTTAAGTCAGTTGGGGACTTATCCCAATGGCTCTCTAGTTTATGGATTAGTAGAGGCTTTGTCAGACTAGTTATCAGATTGTGGTTGTGTTGAGGTTTCCAGTCTTTTGGTCATTTAGATCGAGCATTTTTTTTTGTATTTCCTTTCAAATGTTATGACTATGCTAGTGTTTGAATTATTTCATCTTGAAATGAGAGTTGTTAGTAGAAACAGGCTCAAAGGGTTAGCTTGGGGATACTTGTATCCTTAAGCACCAGGTGACGTCCTGGGAGGTGATTTTGGTTCATTACATTAGTGCAGCAGTATAGAGAAAAGAAGAAAGATTTACACATGGTGTTCATCAACGTAGAAAAAACATATGATAAAGTCCCAAGGGAGGTTCTTTAGAGGTGCTTAAAGGTGAGAGGGTTCACGGTGGCATATATCAAAGCTATTAAGGACATGTACAATGAAGGAAAAACCTGAGTGAGAATGGCGGGAGGAGACTCAGAGCAGTTTTTGGTCGAGATCGGGTTGCATCAGGGATCTAATCTTAGTCAGTTTCTTTTTACATTGTTGATGGAAATTTTGATGCGGAGCATTCAAGGCGAGGTGCCTTGGTGTATGTTATTTGCGAATGATGTGGTGCTGATTGATGAGATACGAGGAGGGTGTGAATGATAAATTAGAGATTTTTAGGCAAACCCTTGAGTCTAAGGGGTTTAGGTTGTGTAGGTCCAAAACTGAGTATTTGGAATATAATTTTAGTGACTTGAGACAAGAGGACGAAGGGGTGGTGAGGTTGGACTCCCAGGATGTCTGTAAGACAAGACAGTTTTGAGTATTTTCGGTCTACAATTTAGGGGGAATGGTGAGATTGATGAGGATGTCTTAAAACATATTGGATCAGGTTGGATGAAGTGGAGGCTATTCTTAGGAGTGTTGTGTGATAAGCAGGTGCCCCTTAAGCTTAAAGGCAAATTCTATAGAGTGGCATTCCATCTACCCATGTTGTATGGTGCGGAGTGTTGGCCAGTTAAGCAATCCCATATCTAAAAATTAAAAGTAGCATAAATATGAATGTTGCATTGGATGTGTGGGAATACTAGAGGTGACAGAGTAAGAAATGATACTATTCAGGAGAAGGTGGGAGTGGCTTCAGTAGAAGACAAGTTGTGGGAAGAAAGACTGTGATGGTTTGGGCATGTGATAAGGAGGAGTGCGGATGCCCTAGTTTGGAGGTATGAGAGGCTTGCTTTAGATTACTTTAGAGGGGTAGAGGTAGGCCAAATAAATACTAGAGGGAGGTGACTAGACATGACATGGAGCAGCTCCAGCTGACTGAGGACATGACCCTTGATAGGAAGGTGTGGAGGTCGCGATATGGGTAGAAGGCTAATATGGGTGTATGGGTTGTGGCTTGCAATTTGGAGAGTCTTGTGTAGCCGAATTAGTAAGCCTAGGTCCGTGTTCATAGGGTCCTTGTTATGGGAGTGTCGGTTATTACTAGGTGATTGCACTAGGTCTTATGTCTTAGTACCTATTTTCTTATTCTGTGTCGCCCTTATGTCTCGTAATTCATATTTCTCTGATGTTTATTTTATTATTTCTTATTCCTGATTTCTATTATGCTTTCCATCCCTTTGTTTACTGTTCTCTACTTTTAGCGGGGGTCTATCGGAAGTAGCCTCTCTACTTTCTCCGTGGTAGCGGTATGGACTGCGTACATCTTACCCTCCTCAGACCCCACTCTTGTGGCAATACACGAGGTATGTTATTGTTATTGTTGTTGTCTTTCTCATAGGTATGTCTCCAAGGAAGAACTTTCCACGCGAATCTAGGAAGAGTAATGCCCCAAATAAAAGCAAAGCCAAAGCTACCTCTGCGAAAGAAAAAGAACCGTTCTCCAAAAGTATTCCAAAAGTCCCGGATGTTCAAGCCACGATTGATTGTCTCGAGATATTGGAACGGAAGCAGATCAAGTTTGGTTTAGTGTAGAAGGTGTGAAAGATTTATATGGTGATTGGGTAACCACTTAGGGGTTTAATATCGAGAAGGTCTTTATCATAAAGGGAGTTGACACCTATTTCCCCGAAATCAGCGCTGAGGTTAAAGAACGGTTATGGGAAATCTTCACAGATATGATGCCTTCTTCTCACCTACTATGCTACTTCCTGAAAATTGTTTGGGAAATCTATGCTTCCTATGTTGTTTGGCACAATGAACAAAAATATAAAATGCCAACTACCGAACAACCGTGTCTTGAAAGTGTATTAGTTCGAGTAGTGGAAGTCCCTTGAACAGCCTCGGAGATCAATGAGCTCTATTTCTCATATGACTTAGATTCCATGGTGAAGTGAAAGAAGATGATATTTGGCGGCCGTTGAAGTTTTCTATGGCTTTATAGGCTGATTGCCTTAGATTTGTTGGTAACCATCTACTCTCCTCAAGAAATGACCAATATGTCATGATTGATAGGTCTATCATTATCAAATACATCATGGATAAAATTGTTATCAATCCAGGAGAGTTGACAGTAGAGATGATGAAGTTAAGGTCAAAGTAACCGAGCACTTTATTTCCCCTTTTGGCACTCATATCTATATTTTACCTTAAGTTTAAAGTCTTGCTACTCTGTAAGATTGATAGAAGAGTTATATGCACTAAACTCATTGACATCACACATTTCAAGGATGAGGATAACCCTGTGGACATAAAGAGAAAAGCTTTAGTTTTGGAAGACTCGGGTGCGGAAGGGTTGCCGAGCTCAGAAGGGATGGAGATCCCTCCAAATTCTATACTTGATGTTGAGACACATCATGATTCTACAGATACTCCTCTACCATCAAGCACCGCACCACCATCTCAGCCCATACAATCGGCATGGTCTTCTATGATGACGCTTTCCAAGGTTGCTTCCATGACTTTGGCAAATAATGCTACTCTTACCCATTTGGTGGAAGAAATTCCCTAGTTTATTCAGGCTGTTATAGCACCTCCACGTGCCCGCATTGCAAAGTTAGAGTAGAGAGTGGCCACGCTTGAGGCGAGAGGAGATTGTGAAGGGGTGTCATCTTTGAGGTCATACCTTGATAGTTTATGGGAGAAGTTTCACTCTGGACAGGCCTCCTTCAGTCTTAATGAGGTAGAGATTGATTTCCCCCAGAGTCTTCTAGATCAGTGCTTCCATTTGATGATTTTCTTGGAGAGTGTCATAAGGCATTGATGATTAGAACGAGGTTTATCTTATAGAGGGGCTATCCGTGGCCTGACAGGTTGAGCTCGCCTTATAATTATCCAAGGTTGATGAGCATGCATGGATGGTTGGGGATAGTTCTAGCACTCGAAATGATGATGAGTCACCCTTCATAGGAAACTCGATAAGAGAAGCCCAGTTTGATGAGGTTCCTATTAAGACAGTATGGTTATTCTCCAATGGGGATTCGAGCTTGTAGTGCACCACAGAGAGTCTCTACCCTCTTCTAGTCTCTTTTACTTTTGCGTTAAGGACAGTGCAATGTCTTTAGTGAGGGGTGGGGCATTTTGATGATTCAATTGATGGTCGTTACCTATTGTTTCACTTTATGGCATTTGGTTGGACAGATTATGTGGAGATACTCTATGTTATCACTTTGATGTTATTATTGACATTGCTTTAGATGGGTCCTTGTTGGGCATTTTGATAATTATATCACATATTATTTTTCTGTTGTTGAATTTATGTCATGGGCTAAATATAAATATAGTATATAATTGTACGCATTTCTCTTGTCACCTTTTGTATATACGTGTCTAATAAACTCCAAGGGTTTTCTTCGAAACTTGGTTGTATCCTAAGAAGCAGAATTTTGTTTTCTCTTTCTTTTGATCTTTTATATTTATTTTAGTTTAGTTTTTTTATGGAACTGAGTGAAAATTCACCTATGAGGGATGATGAGGCAACATCCATAGGTGAAGTATCTAGTCATTTTGGTCAATTAGGAGGCAGAAAAAGTTTGAAAATACTTTCAAAATGTCATTGGCAAGAAATGGAATGATTTTGAGAAAAAAAATCAAAATACATTTTTATTTTTAAAAAAAATCATAAAGGATGTTTTAAGCTTTCTTTTGAGTAAGACCATTAAACTCAATTTTTCTCTCTCTTTACAAGGATGAGTCTTTGATCGAAGTAACTTATGAAGCTCAAATTGCTCAAAGTGATTGGGAGACTAACTTTTTAGTCTATGAGTATGATGCCATGTGCGGTGAGATTTTTGAATAATTATTGTACATATGTGTAGTCTATACTTGCCCCTTGTGTATTCAAAGAGAAATTCTAGGAAATCTTGGCTTGGAGGATAATTCGAGGCTATTTTTGACCCATCACATAGCCAAATTCCCACCTTAACATTGCTCCCTAGTTAACCTATTCGAGCCTTTTTCTCATCTTTCTTTCTTATTGTAATGATAACCATGCTAAAACACCTAAACTCGTTTGAAAATCTCTCTTTTGGTACTTAACCTCCTTTGATGCATCGGATGATTCTAAATAATACATTATGGGCAAAAGCCTAACTTTAGAGAGTTGTGTATTTGGGAGAAGATGGTCAAAGAAAAGACAATAAAGGTGTATGTAAAGTTGTCAACTCATGTTCTTAAAAGACAAAAGATGTGCTTGATGATAAAGTTGAATAGCCTAGCCCATCTAGCTTAAGAAAAAAAATTAGATGAGTAAAGGGCTAAGACGAGCTTATAGGTAGAAAATCTCTTGAAAAAGTCAAAGAAATGAAGAAATAAAATGGTGACTTTGAATTGATTTGTAAAGGTTAAACAAAAATTTAGAAAAATATAAAAAATGATTTGAAGAAGAAAAAGGTGGGTAGTTTGAAAATTTAGGGAGTAAAAAGGGTTAGGCGATTGAATTGAAGGAGGTATTTAGGTCACTTGATTCATAGAGATTCCTTCCCCCACCTTAAACCTTCATCTTGACCCGCAAGACCTTGGTGATTTCAAATTAAGTAAGTCTACATTAGTGGTGAAAAAACATAAAGGGCAAGCCTATGGTTCTATTCGATGTACTTGAATTTCATTGTGAGAGTGAGTGTGGATTCTTTCTTTATTTGAGCTCCTTTATGAATTGAAATGACTTTGGTGTATAGAGCTAACTCTAGCATGTGAGCAGCATCGGTACTTTTTGGTAGAGGGTAAAGTTTTACTACCGATTTGGGTAAATGAGTGAGGTAAGCTGCATTGTGAAGATTGAGACAATCTTTGAAGATTTTGTGTCTTATCTTAAAATGCTTTGTGATTTGGAAAGTTCATTTGATACAAACGTGCATCCTTGCTTCAAAAATATGTGCTTATCGAAAAAAAGTTGGTTTACTTGTTGCCATGACATGTTTGAAAAGTTTTTGTAGAGCTTTGTTAGCTTATTCCTTTAGTATAGCTTTCTTTTGGGTGGATTTGAGTTAAATACCCTATCTCATTGAATTATCCTTGGTTTCTTGAGGATAAGAAATAGTTTAAGTTCGGGGGGTTGATAAGCCATTAATTTGACAACTTGCTATCACCTTTTAAGCCTAAATTATCATGTTTTTTTGTTGACTTGATGGCAATCAATTACTTAATGCTCATTTGTGTAGGTAAATAATAAAAAGAGAAGATGAGCAAGTCATTCAAGTCAACAAGAGGTCAAATGTGAAGGAAAAGAGTCATCCGCTTGGCATCTGCTTTGGAGTTGCTTTTCATTTTCTCTCCATCTGCTCTCCATCCGCTTCGGAACCACCCATGCAGATCAAGATCAAGGTGGAAGTTTTATAATTTTTATCTAATGTAGAGTTGGAGTTTAAAAAGAGAGTTTTAGCTCATTTTTTAGGACCTAGCTTCTATGTTTTCATCTTATGACCTATCTTTCAATATTTGAAGAACATTTAACTAGTCTTGAGTGAAAAATATATAAGAGTGATTCACAAATAAGAATTAGTGTAACACCCCAATTTGCTGAACCAAAATTCTACATGGTGCTCATGACCCTGAGGGACCACAAGATAACCCATGACTGATATATGTACCTATATACTACATAAAATAACTTAATAATGCAGAAACATGCACTGAAATACCATAAGGTTCGATCATGAACATAACATGGATGAGATAACATTTGTGGGGTAATACAATACCCAAAATAAAATTGTAAACACTGAAGTCTGAAACATAATGGTCTGTATCTAGTCTTAAAGCCTCCACTGTCTGAATAATCTGAATAAGGAGTTGATGGGACATGTCCCCAACTAACTCCAACTAATATGCTAATCAATGAGATACTATAAAATTATTATATCCTCGAAGGATGAGGACTCACTCCTACTTTGACTACTGAATCTGTAATCTACTGCTGATCTGAAACTCATGTCTCTGAACCTATGGTATAACATAAAAAGAAAGAACCATAGTACGAATGTGTCAGTACATATGTACCGAGTATACATGTAAGGTAGGCTGTATGCAATGGTTCACATCCATGAATAATGCTAACTGACTGTCTAACATGAACGTGAGAATACATGCATAAATACGTAACTGTAACTGACAACGTGATTTTGTGATTTCTAATTCTGTATACTGATAATGTGACATGCTAGTAACTGATATGACTGATAACATGAAGGACTATATCTGAATAATACTGATAGTATAGGTGACTATATCTGACAGTCTTGAATCTGATGGAACTATCTGAGTTCCATACTGTATCTGAGTTGACTGTATCTGACAGTCCTAAAATCTGAAGAACTATCTGAGTTCTATTACTAAGACTCATTGGTTGTATCTAACAGTCTTGATTCTATAACATGAAACTGTGGGAAGTAGTATCTAACTGACATGCCCCCAAATGTGCTATAATAGCTGAGTTGGGGTCCAATCTATGCCCTGATTGGAAGGATGTCAATACCGCGCCACTGGTAAGGACAACATGTGAGAAATCCTTATATAATAGGTAACTCTAGTGAGAATGGTAGGAACCCTCACATTATAGGTTAAGCCACCTCATCTACCCTCATATAGCAGACTACAATGTCTCAACCTATGCTGGCTACATAGTTCTGGAACGCAAGGATTGCTTCTAGGAATCACATCCTCATATAATTGGTGAGTCCCCATCCTTGGGTTCACTCGGTGCTAATTCCTATTCCCATCTGAATGGACACTGAACATGATTTACTGAACTGAACTAAGCATGGACTGAGTTACTGAATTTCTGTGGCTGACGGAATACTACTGATATCTGAAAACTGACTGAGTCATGAGATCATGGAGATTTTTCCTGAGTCATAAGACTATCTAAAGTCTAAGAGTTCATAGCTTGACTAAGATTAAACATGAAATGGATCTAGGCACACGACTAATATTTCGGGTACAAGTACCCCGAGGACTCGATGGAAGGAAACTGACATGACTTGATATTCTTGAATACATTATAATCACCACAATACGTTTATTAAAGCATTTCATCAAACGTCTAATAGGCATAAGCTTGTGTATTTTTGGGGATTTTTATGACATCATACTAGCTAGACAATTTTCCTTTATCTAGGCATTTAATCAAACATATTGTAGGCATAGTACATGTAAAGCACATTATACAACAATTAAACATCATGGTTCAATTCCAATTCCATCATACAAGGTTTTAGTCATGATATTTTGTAAATCTTTATATATACAAATCAACCCACATGGAATTTATCATCAAATCATGGAATAGAAATATATTCCTCATTTATCAACATGAAAGAGAACATACAAAGCATGAAAATATGAAGAAAATCCATAACTTGTAGTTAAAAAGAATTCTTGGACTTCATGGACGAAAGGAGTCCATGAATGAACACTATGCATACCTTAGATCATGATTTCATGAAGATTGATGGTGAAACCTTCCTGAATTTGAATCCCCAATAGAAACCCTAGTTTGTTCTTGAGATACACTTGAGAGAAACTAATAAGTTTTGGATGAAAAGTGGCAGAATCATATTTTAAATGGATTATATAGGGGTAGGAAGTTGACCCTTTTAACCCTGGACACGTCATTAGATTTTTAGTAAAATTTCCCAAGTTGGACCCATGGTACAACGCGGCGTTATCGTACTGTGTAACTGGAAATTGACAAATAAAAAACTGCACGGTAGCGTGATGCGGAGCTATCGCATAGCCACCTTATCTATGACCTGGAAGTTTGGCGCGACGTGCCAATATCACGAAGTAACACTGGAATTTGATAATTGCCATTTGAGCTATCTCCGCGACGCGCTGAAGGCTCAGGTCAAACATTGTCTCACTAAAAGGCTCTAACTTTTCGCCAGGGTGTCAGATTTGGGCGAATTATATATTGATGGAAAGATTATTCAATTTATCACATGATAGGAAGTTTATACAATTTACCACGTGATAGGAAGTTAAAATTATGGAAATACCATATGTATAACAATGAATTCTTATTTCAAATCAAGTTCTAACATCCTTGAGAGGATTTTCAAGCAAAGAAAAAGCATGGGTATTACAAGTAGTGATTTTCCATTGAAGATTTATTGAAATTCCAAGTTTTAAACTACATTCTCTCTATTTCTCATGGATGAAGTTAATGATAACTTTGGTATATTTCTACCCTTTTTGTCTATGAGTAGCTAATTCTAAATTATGGGGTAATGGTTGGTTAGGTTGTGGTAGTGCATGTGTGATAGCTATTTATCCTCCTAATTATTTATTTTTTATGGCTGTTGCATTTATTCCATGATTTAATCAAGAGTTGGGGTTGCAAACCCAACCATCTTTGAACCCATGACATCCTTGAAAGAGGGGATACGGGGTGAGGAATAAGTGCAACCAATAACTTAAATCATTTTATTTTATCTCATCTCTTAGACATAAGGATGCAAATTGAGGTAATATATGTGAAAACTTGTCATACTTGTGAGGTGTTCGAAAGAATCCATTTATGAAATTTGGTGTCGTAATTTAAAGATTGACATTAACACATTGACATCTAGCCTACCTATGACTTTTAACTAAAGTTGGATAAATGTTCAAGTACCCATGCATGAACCCACACCTAGAACTGCATAACCCCAAGACCTATTGTCAATTGAATTCACTCTTACCAATATTCAACATCAAGATAGTGCTCTAAAATTGAAGTAATTGTTACTACAAACACATTCAAACTAATTTCTCCCTTTTACATTTTAGTTTATTCACATTACGGGTCACCTTTTAGTAGATTATCAACACTCTGAGTTTTGAATTCCATGCTTTCACTCTTTGTGGATTCAACCCCAACCTAAGTTGGATTATTGTATTTACAACGATCGCTTACACCCATTCAAGAGTGTAATTTGAGAATTATCATCCAATAACTTTATAAATGAGCTTAGTGTAAGTAATTCAGAGTCCAATTTTATTTGATCCAATAATCACTTTATAATACATGAAAATCAAAATATGCTCATTTATGTATATAAACATGATAATGTCTAGACAAATTGTTAGAGACTATAGCAAGATTACAGTGAGTTACTAAGTCCTGTATGGGTCACATGATCCTTGAAAACATTATCTGGTAAACCTTTAATCATAGGATCAGTAATCATCAAAGTAGTACTAACATGTTCAAAACTCACATCTTACTTCTTGAGATTGTCTCAAACAATCATATACTTTATGTTGATGTGCTTAATTTGGATGCCACTTTTATTATTCTTCGAAAAGAATATCGCAGATGAATTATCACAAAAATAATCTTGATGGTCTTGTAATAGAATCAACAACTTTAAAACCTGAAGCAAAGTTCTTCAAGCATAACGCCTGTGATGTAGCTTCATAGCATGCTATAATCATCTTCCATTATGGATAAAAATGGTTTGCTTAACATTTATCCAACATACAACACCTCCAACAAGAAGGGAAAATGTATCCAGAAGAAGATTTACCCCTATCTTTGCATCCACCCAAATCGGAATCTGAATACCCAATGACTTCCAATGAGTCAAACTATTTGTAGGTAAGCTTAAAATCCTTGGTTCCTTGTAAATATCTCAAAACCCTTTTTCCAGCTTTTCAATGATCAAGACCAGGGTTAGTTTGATATCTTCCAAGCATTTCTTCTAGAAAGGCAATATCAGCTCTAGTGCAAACTTTTGCTTACATAAGACCCCCAACAAGTAAAGCATATGGAATTCCTTTAATTTACTCTTGTTCTAATGCATTTTATAGGCATTAATTCAATAAGAAATTCGTTATTTTTAATGATAGGTGCTGGTGTAGGTGAACAATTTTCCATTCTGTATCTTTCCAATATTTTTTCAATGTAGGATCTTTGATATAGTCCAAACAATATTTGAGATCTATCTCTGTGAATCTATATGCCAATGACATATGAGGCTTCACCCACATCCTTCATTTCAAAATTTTGGATAAGAAACCATTTCATCTCATGCAACAACCCCAAATCATTACTAACAAGTAAAATGTCATCCACATATAGGATTAAGAAAATATATTTACTCTCACTTATCTTAAGGTATACACATTGATCAATAATGTTCTCCATAAATCCAAATGAAGAAATAATATTATGAAATTTAATATACCATTAGTGGGAACCTTGTTTTAGTTCATAGATAGATTTATTCAACTTATAAACAATGTGACTTTCATTCTTATCACTAAATCCTTTTGGCTGATGCATGTATACCTCTTCTTCAAGATCTCCATTAAAGAAAGTTGTTTTCACATTCATTTGATGAAGATCTAAATTAAAATGAGCTACCAATGAGATAATTATTATTAATGAATCCTTCTTTAATACAGGAAAGAAGGTTTTATAGTAAACAATACCTTATTTTTTAGTAAACCCCTTGGCTACAAGTCTAGATTTTTATCTCTCAACATTACCAGATGAGTCTCTTTTGGTTTTATAAACCCATTTAGATCCTATAGTAGAGACTTCTTTCGGTAATTCAAAGAGATTCCAGACTTTGTTTTTAGTCATAGATTCTATATCTTCTTTCATGGAATCATACCAAAGTGTGGAGTTTTCTCCACGCATGGCTTATAAAAATGAATATGGATCATCTTTTAGTCCAATCTTAATGATATAAACATAGTCACTAGAAACTGCTAATCTATGAACTCTTGAGGATATTTTTACTTCTACTAGTACAGGTGATCCTTCAATAATGTATTCAGGTAAAACGGGATGTTCTTCATGTGGCTCATCAAGTTGTGGTGGCTCTTGAACTTATTGTTGTTCAGGTAATTCATGAGAATTTAACTGATTTGCATTTAAGTTTTTAGTATATAAATGTACCATAAGTCATTCCCTTATCTCTTTTAGTTCCACCTCTTGAGTTGAACCACTACCACTTACTTCATGTTCCTCAAGAAATTTATCATTTCTAACCTCAATATTTTTAGAAGAATGAGAAGGATAATAAAACCCGAATCCTTTAGAGTTAACTACATAGCCTATAAATAAATAGCTTATTTTCATTCATCCAATCTTTTTTAAATGTGGATTATAAATCCTCACTTTAGTTGGACATCCTTAAATGTGTAAGTAGCTTAAACTAGGTGTCCATCCTTTAATTAATTCAAAAGGTGACTTGGGGACAGCCTTGGATGGAACTCTATTAAAAATATACATAGCAGTTTTTAAAGATTTACTCCATAAGGATAAAGATATACTTGACCTTATAATCATGCTTCTTACCATGTCCATTAATATCCGCTTCTTTCTTTTGGACACACCATTTTGTTGTGGTGTTCCTGACATGGTGTATTGTGCAATTTTATCTTCTTTTTCAAGAAACTCAGCAGATGGACCTTTAACCTAGGTTTCCATCCTTTAAATAATTCAAAAGGTGTCTTGGGGACAACCTTGGATAGAACTCTATTTAAAATAATACACAACAGTTTTTAAGGCTTCACTTCATAAGGATAAAGATGTACTTGATCTTCTAATCATGCTTCTTACCATCTCCATTAATGTCCGATTCCTTCTTTTGGCCACACCATTTTGTTGTGGTGTTTCTAGCATGGTTATTGTGTAATTATACCTTCTTTTCCAAGAAACTCAGCAAACGAACCTTTAACTTGTCCCTTTTTTGTGTACCTACCATAATATTCTCCACCCCTATCAGACCTTACAATTTTTATCTGAGCTCCAATTTGTTTCTCTACTTTTTTTTAAAAAACTTTAAAAGTATCAAGTTCTTTTGATTTATTAAACAAAAGATAGAGATGCATATATATTGAATAGTGATCAATAAATAAGATGAAATATCTTTCACCATTTACGCAAGGGGTATAAAAAGATCCACAAATATTTGTATGTACGATCTCAAGCAATTGAGAACTCCTTTTGACACCTTTTGTAGATTTGTTGGTCTGCTTACCCTTTATGCAGTCCACATAAGTCCGAATATTAGAAAAATCAAGAGCTCTATGAACTCTATCATTAGCTAATTTTTGATTCCTTCAATAGAGATACGTCCCAATCTTTGGTGCCAAAGACTTGATGAGTTATTTGATAATGTATTGTTTAGTATCAAAATCTTTATTATGTAGAGTTATTACATTACTGTAACGCCCCGCATTTTGGGCTACAATATAGACCATGATTCCGATGCGTTGAAAATCCCGAAGCCATAAATCCTATGCCAAAATTGCATGTTAATTATTTGCATATTATGTGAATCCATTCAATCTTGAATTTAGACCATAGAGGTCCTTCAACTCAAGGACGAGTTGTAACTATTTTGATCGATTAAGTTTTAGTGGACATTGTAATTTATGTCATCTTTCATCAACCATAACTCTCTATATATGTCTAATTAGAGAGCGCACTATGTGTCAAATAATAGTTCTTCAAGTTAGCTTTCCAACGATACAAATTTTGCTAAAATCCGACACTCGAGCAAAAATTTATAGCCTTTTAAAGTAGTATGCGTCGCCTAACCAATCGCACATGGCCCCTGAAAAACATAGGTGATAGCATAGGCGGCACCTATGTAAACATAGGCGATAGCATAGGCGGTGCCTATGTAAACATAGGCGATAGCATAAGCAGCGGCTATATAACCATAGGCGATATCATAGGCGGCGCCTATATAAACATAGACGATAGCATAGGTGGCGCCTATGTAAAGGTTTCAAGTGACTTAAACACTCTATTTTTGGAGTAAAATGGTCTTTTTCCCACCCTTATTTAGCCATAAACATGAAATTCAGTTCCCAAAGACCCCAAAATACACCTCCATTCATCAAATTTGTTCAACAACTCTCTCTAGGGTTTCAAAATAAAAACCCAAGTAGTTCAAGATTCAACCATGAGTTTTCAAAACAAATTGAAGATTTGGAATCTCCGTAACGTAGGCTTGACGAAGAACCTATCATATTCGCATATAGAGGTACGTTGGGTTATCTGAAAAATCTCATGGGCTTAAAAATTCATGTTTTAAAAATGTGGGTTTTGAAATTATGAATATAAACATGATTTCGAGCATCTTTATGATATTGATTTGGTCTTTTGGCCTAATTACAAAGTGATTTAATATATGATATATGTATATGCATGTATTCCAAAAAGATGTTAACTTGAGAGCATGAATGATATGGAATCCCTTTCTTGATGTGAATTTATTTTAAATATTCATATGATGTAAATTGTTTGAAAATATCTTGAAAATCATGACATGAAATATTTTGAGAATTAATATGATTTTGACTTGAAAATGAGAGGGCTATTTGTGTTGAAACATGTTGAATACAATGGTTGAAAGAGAAGAATTATGTGATATTGATGGCTTGCAAGTCGAGTATGATGATACCCTACAGAATATGATATGTGATTCAATCAGATAAAATTTGAATCCATTGATTTTACATGAGATAGGTGGATGCCCAAAGAAGGCATTTGAGTGTAAGGGATCATCTCTGGAAATTGTGTTTGCCGACATGAGAATTTGGTACCCTGCTTTGTGATCTTATGTACCTGAATTTATGTTATTCCCAAGTTGGGACCATGGTTAGGATCCCTGCTTTGTGATCTTGTCCACTACAAATTGGGTCGAGACACCCTGCTGTGTGATCTTATGTGTCTTCCCCTCACTTATACTCTAATTTCAGCGGCAACTGAGGTTTGACGGTTGGTAAATATGATATGTAGGGTATTCCACCTAGCTCAACTGCATTGCATTGTTGTTGAAACCAATTACATTACGCCCATATGTTTTCAAATGATTTGATATGAAACTGCTTTATAATGGCTCTCAACTATATTTTGAAAAAATATTATGTTTTGTTTTGATATCTCTGTGTACCAATACTTTTGTATTGACCCCCTTCCCTCTCAGGTTCGGAGGCACAGTCTAGGGGTCCAGAAAATTAATAGATTTCCTCAGATAGATTCGTAGAGTCACTTGGTGAGCCTTCTATATTTCTGAAGGCTCGATATCTAGCAGTTTCATTTATCACTTATTAGTTTTGGGTCTACTAGGGGCCTTGTTCCTGTTTTCAAATAGATATTTATTTCATTCATGTAGTAGAGATTTTGCAGATATTATAGAGATGTTGATTAAGATTATGGGACATTATTCTCCATTATTGTTTTCATATGATTCTTGACCATGTTTTCATTATATAGTATATCTTCCATATTTTTTTCATATAAGTTATGTGATGATTACTAGATAGATAAGGGGTGTTTCGGGCCTTGATGGTTTGGAATACTCTTCACGGACAGGGCCCCAGTTCGGGTCATGACAAACTTGGTATCAAAGTACGATTCATGGTCCCAGGATGTCTGCGAAATCGCATCGGGTAGAGTCTTATTTATGGGTGTGTAGCACGCCACACTTACAAACAGGAGGCTACTAGGCGTTCAGGAATGTCTCTCTTTCTTTATGTTCTAGTTCGTGCAATAAAGTCAGAATGTTTCTCTTTTATACTCAAATTCATGCTATGGTGTTTCCCATACAATAGTAACAGTCATTCCAATTCTTTCCTTACTTAGAAATTCTCAAACATGTCTCATGATTGGGCCAATTTAAGTACAACAGTTTAGAGTCAAAATGGTATGGTTTGTTCTGATCGAATTGTATAAGATTTTTGCAAGGACTTGATAAGAGTCCATTAGTGCTTCAGAGTGTGTTGGTTCTAGTGTGAACCTTGATTTTCATGAAATCATACTTTTCAGCTTACAGTATTAAGTGTATTCAGTTCTTTTTAGAACTTATGTTGCCAGTGTCACGCTTCAGAGGTAATAAGGTGCAGTAGAATATTGGAATTGTATTTCCACCCGAATAGAAGTATGTGTTAAAGTGTTGTTGTCATGACCTATTGGTAATGAAATTAGACCAAGAAGTTCGTGATATGAAGTTACAAAGTTAGAAGTCAGAATGAGGATGTTTTACCCCTTTATAGTGATAAACTAATTTGGAATCTAGCAGCATGTTTGGACAGTATGGTAGTCCATGGAGGAAGTGTTTCACTCTGATTTTATTTCTACAGAGTAAGATGTGTATTCTTAGTTCATTGAATATTGTGTATTAAATCTCTATCTCATGAAATATTGTCATCAAAGTGTTGTTGAAAAATAAAGTCTATTAAAGCCGTATGGGAATCTTTCGATTCACTAGCATAGTTTACTTGTCATTCATCCTATTTTCTTGTTCAAAATATAAAATCAAACTCTAGTGAAGCTGTGTGAGGCCTATTTCAATTCACTAGCAACTTGTTGTCCAACTTGTTGTTCTTGTGTAGGTTTAATATATGTAGAGCTGAATCTGGTTGCATAAGATTGGGCCGGTAAAGAGATGATTCATCCTTGTGTGTTAGTTTATTAGTATAAGATTGAGAAGGAGTGATTAGGAGAGGTGAATTATCCCTGATTGAAGTATGAAAATGGCCAGATTAGCCAATAGGTTATAAACATAGACTCATGGTTATTGTGGACTTTGGAGGTAGTGTAAATATACACTTAGGTAAGTAATTGTGATGTGAGAAAGCTTTATAAGTAGATACAATTGTACGGGGTTATAATATAAGGATAAGGTTGACCATGTCTATTATGAGGCTTTAACCCCCTTGACCCTCTTTTCATTGGTAGTTGTAAACTAGTGCTACTTGTGAGAAGGTATGTAGTAGATTTTTGAGATATTTGGGTAGAATGTCCCAATTTGATGGATTAGTATATTTATATTATGTTGCATTCTTCATTTGTGGTAGATGATTGATAATAAACTATAGGCTTAAATTTAAATGGTATGGTGGTAAATAGTGGTAAAAGTTTGATGATGCATATTTTGTGGGATTAAATTAGTAGGCTTGAGGTGCTGAAATAGTACATGCTAATGGATTAAGATAAGGAAAACCGTTAGGTCATGATCAATTATTGTGGTTATAAGGTTCTAGTGCACCAGTGTTTCGTGATGTTTATTTATAGTTTCCAAGTGAAAATTTTGTGTAAGGTCGGGTTGTAAATCATGCATAGCACTAGATATTAAGTTTGAATAGTTGATGTCCCTGAAGATGGATGTGAAGATTTCTCGGTTAATGAATACTAGTTGTATAGAAGTGATCTAATAGGCTTGAACGGTGTATACAATAGATTAAGTTTATTTGATTCATAATGATGTATGATATCGTATGTATGATGTAGAAGTATGCCTAAGATGACATGATGTTGCGGTATTCTTTCTAAGGCTATTACATATTGCGTCTCGCTAGTAGTACCATTGAGTTACTAGATGGGGAAAGACTAGTAGATGTTATATGGGTTCTAAATAGTTAGGTTAAAGAGTTTTGATTGATAGTCTTGAGCCTTTTATATGATCTTGATTCTCATGGTAAATCAAAGGCTTGGTGATATCCATGTTAAGTGTTAGAATCTAAGTTTGAGTTTTGAAGTTTGAACCGATAGAAATAAGTGTGCAAACTAATGTCTCCCAAAAGGTAGTCATTCGGGTTAAGTTCTACCATATGCATGCATTGTCATTTTTTTCAGACCCTAGAGTGTTGTAAGTGTAGTTCAGTTAGAATCTGGTAAAGGATCTCCCAAACTCTAGATGATGACGTGAAGCTGAGGGGGAGATGATAGAACGAATGACCAAGTAAGGCTCTCAGATTCTAGTAGTGATGTAGTATGATTTAGAACATTAGAAAGTGAGGGTGGATCTCAACCAATTCCTACCTCGGTATTTTTTTAGTTATCTGGATGCTTGCTCGTGCTTTATGATTCAGTTGCATGATCATAGTTCATGATTCCGGTATATGATAGAGAGTCACGTACTCTTCTAGTTCCAAGATAATGAGTTCTAGTTCATTCAAGTAGTCGAAATCACATTCCTTATGTTATGAACTCTAGTTGAGGTCATACAACTCTTGATGCATGTACTCACTCTTTATAGTGTGCTCAGTCCCGTATAAAGATCTTTTCATGATTAAGGGACTTATGTTTTAACCTTTTAGTGACCCTTCCTATGTAATGATAGTGGTGATGATGTAAATGTTCTTGTTGATGGAAGATCATAGTATGCTTGTTTAGATAAGGCCATAAGTATGAAGTAAGATTTGGGGCCAAGTCTTTGATACATGTGATGGTTAGTGGAAAAGTTGGTGTGTGTATATTTTTAGGATAGCACATGGAAGTTATATTGATAATAGTTTAGAAACTATGTGAAGTATGTATTTATGGGTGATGGCCTTGGAGTTGACATGTGGTTATAAATTAGGCTTGAATGATGTTTTAGGATTGTAGTGGAAGGTCGCAATATGCATTAGCGACTTCATATTAAGAGTTCAAAGTAGTCATTGAAGTGGTAAGGCATGTTATACTTAGGATGTGATCTTTAAAGGAGATATAGAAGATTGCATCATATGATTTAGAATAATAGTGTGGTCTGGCATGTTGTATTTTTTGTGACTTAGAGTTAGGCTTGATCATGGCGAAGGGATTAAGTTATTTTTGACATTAGTAGAAAGATTTGTCAATGCTCATATGAGAATTTTAAGTTGAGTTGAATGAATATGATATTTATAGGGAATAGTATAGTTAAGGGATATTCGGTAAGTGCGCTAAGCCTAAAAGTAAGAAGTTGTATTGCCAAAGGTTTGAAAATTCTATCCTAATTTAGGAGTTATATGTCTATATTCCAGACTGCAGAGTAGTGTCAAAGTTTTGATTTCCTCAGTTGGATGTCTTGTGTAATCCATACCCAAGATTCATGGCTCCCTATTACCGCTAGAATTTTTTTAGAGAATTGTGCTGAAGAGATACTCCAGTTAAGTATGAGGATGTAGTATAATTCATTCTGTATGGACAATAAGTCAGTTTAGCAGTCAGATTCGCATGACTTGTTTTCTCATCTTTGCACTTATTCATGCTACTCAAAATCTCAGACATGCTACTATTCCAAGATAGAGTATACCAGTAGTTATGAGTATAGCCCAGTTCATGCATCATGCATTAAAGTCAGACTCCAGATGTTTAGTTATGATACAATTCATAGTTTCCCTATGCATCGCCTCAGTTTTCCGAGTATCTTTGTGAATTGACCATTCATAGAGGGACATAGGGTCCCAAGGGGGAGATACCACATTCAGCTGCATGCATAGATTCCTATTACAAGCTTCGCACCAGTTATCATTGCATATTCAGTCATACGTCATACGTCAGTTCAGTCAGATATGCATGCATTAGAAATGCATGTTCAATAGAAAAGTTTAGCTTATCAGTGTATTCAGTTCTGCGTTCATGAGAACAACTCAGTAACAAATCTATGCATCAAATATGCATGAGTCATTATGAGAATTCAGCCTATGAGTCGTTTCAGTTTTGTATTCCATGCCTCGGATATGCATGTCCGGCATAAGCATTTAAAACATCAGTAGTTCCAATCTTATAGTCATATTTCCAATCAATGTATTCTTTCTTAGGGAACATATCATGTCTGCGTTATCCCATACCTTTAAGACTTCGATATTCTATCCATCATTCGGGGACGAATAATCCCAAGGGGGAGATAATGTAATGCCCCGCATTTTGGGCTACAATATAGACCATGATTCTGATGCTTTATAATCCCAAATCCATAAATCCTATGCCAATATGGCATGTTAATTATTTGCGTAGTATGTGCATTTATTCAAGCTTGAATTTATACCATAGAGGTCCTTCAACTCAAGGGCGACTTAAAACTATTTCGATAGATTAAGTTTTAGTGGATATTGTAATTTTTGTCAGCTTCCATCGACCATAACTCTCTGTATATGTCGAATTAGAGAGCCTACTATGTGTCAAATGATAGGTCTTTGATTTAGCTTTCCAACAATACCAATTTTGCTAAAATACGGCACCCGAACAAGAAGTTATGTCCTTTCAAAGTAGTATGTGTCGCCTAACCAATCACACATGGCCCCTGGAAAACATAGGCGATAGCATAGGCGGCGCCTATGTAAACATAGGCGCTAGCATAGGCAGCGCCTATGTAAGCATACTCAATATCATAGGCGGCACCTAAGTAAACATAGGCGATAGCAGAGGTAGTGCCTATGTAAAGGTTTCAAGTGACTTAAACACTCCGTTTTGGGGGCAAAATGGTCCTTTTTCCACCCTTATTTAACCATAAATATGAAATTCAGTTCCCAAAGACCCTAAAATACACCTTCATTCATCAAAATTGTTCAAGAACTTTCTCTAGGGTTTCAAAATAAAAACTCAAGTAGTTTAAGATTCAACCATGGGTTCTTAAAATAAATTAAAGACTTGGAATCTCCGTAACGTAGGCTTTAAGAAGCACCTATCATATTCACATATAGAGGTACGTGGGGTTATCTCAAAAATCTCATAGGCTTAAAAATTCATGTTTTAAAAATAGGGGTTTTAAAATTATGAATATAAACATTTTTTCAAGCATCTTTATGATATTGAATTGGTCTTTAGGCCTAATTCCAAAGTGATTTGATATATGATATATGTATATGCATGTATTCCAAAAAGATGTTTACTTAAGAGCATTAATGATATGAAATGCCTCTCTTGATGTAAATTTATTTTAAATGTTCATATGATGTAAATTATTTGAAAACGTCTTGAAAAGCATGACATAAAATGTTTTAAGAATTGATATGATTTTGACTTGAAAATGAGAGGGCTATTTGTGTTGAAACATGTTGAATACGATGGTTGAATGAAAAGAATGATGTGATATTGATGGCTTGCAAGTCGAGTATGATGATACCCTATAGAATATGATATGTGATTGAATCAGATGAAATTTAAATGCATTGATTTTACATGAGATAGGTGGATGCCTGAAAAAGGCATTTGAGTGTAAGGGCTCATCGCTAGAAATCATGTTTGCCGACATAGGAATTTGGTACGCTACTTTTTGATCTTGCATACCTAACTTTATGTCATTCCCAAGTTGGGACTATAGTTAGGATCCCTACTTTGTGATCTTGTGCACTACCATTGGGTCGAGACACCCTGCTGTGTGATCTTGTGTGTCTTCCCCTCGGTATTCCACCTAGCTTAGCTGCATTGCATTGTTGTTGAAACCAATTACATTGCGCCCATGTGTTTTCAAATGATTTGATATGAAACTACTATATAATGGCTCTCAACTATATTTTGTAAAAATATTATGTTTTGTTTTGATATCTCTATGTACCAGTACTTTTGTATTGACCCCCTTCCCTCCCAAGTTCGGAGGCACAGCCTAAGGGTCCAAAAAATCAGTAGATTTCCTCAGACAGATTCGTAGAGTCACTTGGTAAGCCTTTTATATTTCGGAAGGACCGATATCTGGCAATTTCATTTATCACTTATTAGTTTTAGGTCTACTGGGGGCCTTGTTCCAGTTTTCAAATAGATATTTGTTTCAATCATGTAGTAGAGATTTCGCAGATGTTATAGAGATGTTGATTGAGATTGTGGGACATTATTTCCTATTATTGTTTTCATATGATTCTTGAGCATGTTTCCATTATATTGTGTATCTTCCGCATTTATTTATTTTTCATATAAGTCATGTGTATGATTACGAGATAGATAAGGGGTGTTTCGGGCCTTGATGGTTTGAATACTCGTCATGGCCAGGGGCCCGGTTCGGGTCGTGACAATTACATTTTGTTGGGGGGGCCAACTCAAATTTAAATAACTTTCCATACATATTTCAAAACCAATAACTTTATTGTCTTCCAAAAGTTTCACTGTAGACAAATAAAAATTGAAATCATAACAAGCTATAGGTAGTCTTGAAAGAGAAATTAAATTCTTAAAATATGATGGAAAAAAGTATTTTCTTAATCTAATTAAGAAATCATTTTTTAAAATGATTCTATAAGTCTCCATATGTGATGTTGTCCTATTTCCAAAATAAATATTCTGTTCTCTTTTCGTCGGTTTTCTTAGAGTTAAAAAACCATGCATGATTTTGGCAATGTGAGTTGTGGAACTAGAATCGATCCATCATTTATTATCAGAAACATTAATGAAACAAGATTCATAACATACAAAGGTAAAATTACCTTTCTTCTTAAGCCACTTCTTGTATTTCAGGCAATCTTTCTTTCTGTGTCCCTTTTTTCTACAGAAACGGCAAGTACCTTTGTCAAGACTGTCCTTCTTCTTCATAGGAACACTTTTTTCCTTTATTGCATTTTTCTTATCATGATTCCCTAAATTTGCACTTTCTGGTGCCTCATGTTTCAATCTCTCCTCTTCTTGCACACAAATAGTCAAGATCTCACTGATTGACTATTTATCTTTATGTGTGTTGTAATATATCTTGAATGGACCATATTCTTTAGGAAGAAAGTTGGCAGTAAAATTCACAAGAAAAGGTGCAAACCTATCAACCTCAAGGGACGTGAGTTAGTAGCAATAATTCTCATTTCCACAATGTGGTCATGCACTGTAGACTTCTATCAAATGTCGTACTTGAGAGCCTCTTCATAAAGGTGTTGGCAAACTCCTTGTCAAAGCTTACAAATTGTTCATCAATTGCCTTCATGTAATCTTTGACATTGTCGTTGTAAGGAATAGAATCCCCAAATCTTTGAATTATAATAGCCTTTATGAGCATTAAGATCAAGCGATTAGATTGCTTTCGTCGCTCATAAAAAGCCTTAGCCTCTGGCATACTTGATTCCGTGGGTTTAGATGATTCTTCCACACAAAGTGCAAGATCCAGATTTGAACACCCTAAAAGAGAAGGACTTTCTCCTTCCATTCAGCAAAGTTATCACTAGGCAACATAAAATTCGACCATTTTCGTTAAATAAAGCAGTAAGAAAAGTTGTACAAAACAATGATACACATGCATAAGCTATGAAATACATAACCATCAAAATGAATCGCATAAATAGCAATTCTTAACTTAATTCTAAACCTTTCTGTGAGTAGAGGTTGCATCCATTCATTGAATTGCTTAACCTTATTAGAATGGTAAATCAAATAAAATTAGAAAATAATTCATACTTGTGGACATAGGATAATTTTTAAATAGAAAGGTTTACTATCTATTCCAATTAATCTAACCAAACTAGTTACCTCCCTATGGGATAAGGTTACTATTTTGAAAGATAATTGGACTTTATTAGATGTCATTATTATATTTCAATCACTTAACTTTATGTGATTAAAGAAATTATTTTTGTTATACCGTATGCTTGGGATGCTGTAGCTAACCCAAACATATGATAAAAAGAACTCAGAATGACATCTCACAATAGTTAATTTTAATAATTAACTTAAATAAAGTGTTAATTCTTAAAACATAAGTCGAATTGAATAGGAAGAACCTATATCAAAGCAATCCGTTATATAAAACATCTTTTATTAATTAGAGAAAAAACACACAACAAAGAAATAGGTTGAGCTTATATGTCCTTCGTTAAAATGGTAATTTCTTAGCCATAGTGATAATACTTTGCATAAGATAAGGGAATAGGCTGAGCATACATATCTCCCATTCATATTTCTTATAATTAGTCAAGATATTATAAGAAGAATATGATACAATAATTGAACATACAATTAAAACAGTATGACTATTTATTAATATAACGAAAGACTGAACAATATGGCTAAAACTGGCTTATGATACCACATGTTAAACTTTCAACACATATGCAGAACTAATGCACAAAGAAAAAATAAATAGAAACGTACCTTCAACCATTATTGTTCAAGTGTTGTAAAGAATCATCTTTGTCAAAACTTTAAAAAGAAAAGATGCAAAGAGACACCTAAGAATCTTCTAGCCTATGTCTATCAAAGTTATACCAGACTGATGGAGTCCAAACATATTTATAGGTAGGATAGGGACTCTTTGGCAAATAAGTTTAAACCTAGAGACTTTCATAGTTATTTCTTTCCATCAAAGAAATACCATATATACATAACTTGGAGAAAAATTATTTGACTGATTGAATACTTTACTTAAGAGACAAGTTAAATTTATTACCAAAAATATCTGGGTTAATAATACGTAATATTCTTACACTTCTATGTTATCAAATGCCTCAAGATCTTATAATCTGTAAAGATGTGACACTTCATCCCATATAAATAATGTCATCATATCTAAAACGTGAAGATAATGGCTGCAATATCTACAAAAGAAAGTAGTAGTTGTGAGGTTACAAAGGTCTTGACTGAGTCTTGGTGGGTTAGTTTCTCATTTTCTAGGTATTATGTGGCAAATGGGCACAGAAGGATGACAACCTCAGTACACAATTATATTTCAGGTTCTTTATTTTAAAATTGGAGTAGGTTTCACCTAGATGCTATCTGGAATTTGTTCAAAAAGAAAGAAATATACTCGCAATTTTGTTTATCAAGAGAAGATACATAAAATCTTCCAAACTTATATTTGTACCGTTGAAAATAATCCTCTTAGAACTTTTTTGAACAACCATGTTTCTAAAAGATGAATAGTAGTGAGAGTTAATTCACATGATTACATAACTTCTGTTGATATATAAATTCTGAACAGACCAAGAGAACATGGAAACGATTATTGGACGTGATAGAAATGTATTGATTTAATATTACCAATTATGATTAGGGACAGAGCCAATAACTCATACAAAGGGATTCAGAAAAATATTAAGTGTCTCAAATAGGATAAATGTATTCAAAAGCAATTTTTGAACTCCTTTTATCACTAAGCTAGATTTTTTTAAAATCAAGAAGCTTCAACTATTATAGAGAAAATATCATTATTGTACTATATGCATGGGATAGTTTTTTAGCGAAGAGAATTTGATTGAATCCATTGCCTCCCTTTACCTCCTCCATTGATAATGAATCATGACCAATGAAGTATATTGACCTTATATGACCAGTGTCAATTCTTTGACATAAATATTAATCAGTGCCTCATACAATTGAACCTCATAAGAACTTAAGAATTCAATCAGCAACAAAAGATTAGATTTCATATGTTGCAGCATGCTTCTCAACAATATGGTAGCCTGACTCATAACTCTAAGTAGGCGATTGGACATATGATTTTATCACGTGATTTTGTAATCATGATATGAAATCAGTATTTAATCATAAGATGAAATCTCAATTTCTCCAAAAACCTTAATTTGAGAATTTTATATTATGATTTCCCATTTTTTTAAATGTAAAAATTGGCCCATAAGTTTCTTAATCAACCATTTATTTCAAATGCAAACAATTATTTTTTTTAAATTTACATAAATATACATCTTAAGTTATAGTTATTACATAATATCTCATATAAAAAAAATTACTAATATCTCTAACTAATTAAAATATCTCAGCTGCTATATTTTCTCTCTATAATTATCATACATATCATAACATCTTCTATAGATCGACTAATGCTCCTTAATATATCCTAAAATCAACTAACCATTATCTGGCGGTTTCAAGATTTCAAAATTCAAAGTTAACTAATCAAATTGCTCGACTTCATCATCTTCTTCAAATTACCTTTGATGTTTGTTTAATTTCTTAAGTTTTTTCAACTTTATCAAATCAAAATTTATGATTTTCATTGTTGCATGTGCATAGTTCTCAAAATTATAGCATTGTAATGACATTTCATTTCTGGGCATTATTTAATTTCTTAATTTTTTTCAACTTTACCAAATCAAAGATTCACGAGTTGCTTTATTGTGTGTGCTTAATTCTTGAATTCTAAGCATTTTAATGGAGTCTGGTCTGAAATTTAGTTTAGGACTTAGTCAATTAGATGATAAAGAACAAACAAATTTCGTTGTTGGATTTGTTCCTGGAACGTTCGATAATGAGGATCCAAATTTTGCAGAAAGTAGATCGAAATACCAAAACAATTCAATCAAGATGAAGAAACTGAGGGAATTGGCTCGTACACATTCCAAAAAGCCCATTGTGAAATCTGCAAGTAAGAAAAAAATTAAAGAATCAGAACGACTGTGTCTTTCAAAGGTATATTGATTTATTGTTTAATCTATATTTTTTCATTGAATTTATGCATTTTTATACATTGTTATACGTAATAATGTAATTTATAGGGTTAAAGGCGATTTTTTTCTTAGATCTGCTCTTATTTCAACTCTCATACATTTCTACGCAATATATATATTATTTTACCTTGAGCATGGTGACCTTATACATAAGCATTTTCATGTATAAGGCTATGGTTACCTGCTTTTTTTTATTTTCTTTATACATATCAAATTAAGTATATTACCGAATAATACATGAGTAACCATGATTATGTTGACCTTATACATAAGCATGGTCACCTTATACAAAAGTATGTTATGTATAAAGTTATGGTTACCTATAGTTTTTGTTTACCTTATACATATCCTGTTATGTATATGACAACATGATACATACATAACCATGATTATATTTACCACATACGTAAATATGGTTCTCTTATACGTAAACATGGGTACCTTATGTATAAGGTAAATGGTTAACTGCAGGTATATTTAGCTTATACATTACAGGGTATGTACATTATAGACATATTTTTTTATGTACATATTTTTATTTTTCAATGCAAGCTGAATTGTTTGTGTTAGATTTTAATAAGGTTGTGATTCAATATTATTATTTTAGGGGATGAAATATTGTATTGACAAAATTATAGCTCACCCGTTGCATACTGATAGTTCATGTAACAGGGATTTTTGAGAAGATATAAAGCAATTTTTGAGTGAAGAAATACTTGGGTTATTTTGAACAACACTCTTTATTGTATTCCTCGACATGCCTCAGTGCAATTGGATAAGAGAAATATCCAAATGTCTTTTGATGCTCGAGATACAGCAGAAAAATAGAACGCGATTAATGTTTATGTGCATGGTAATATTTTAAAATTTACTCTACTTGAGTTTGTTATTTTTACCAGTCTGAATGTACCGATAATGTTGATGATTACCTGTATACTATCTCACCCACATCTACCTTAATGTTGAAGTATTTTTTCAATACAAAATTTGATATCTAAGTTTACATTGGTTCAACAGGTCAGGGTGGAAAACTTTGATAACTCACAGAATGTGTTGAACATGGTGATATTGTACTTCATTCATACATCCTCGTTTTCTCAACATCAATATTCACCTATTAGTATAGCTTATTTCCAGATGATGGAGGATGGGCGTTATGAACAATTCTCACGGGGAAAGATTTTGTTTTAGTAGTTGATGATTACAAGGAGACAGGATTTTTTTATCAAAAAACAACTATACTCTTTAGGATAAATGCCACACGTACTGAACATGTGGATATTTGAGTGTTGCTCTGAAGTTGATAAAAAAATTATTGTTCATCAAAGTAACATCATTCCAAGGATTTTCAACTGGTCTTTAGTGGGAGTCAGGCCCAACTATGAGATTTTATGGTTGGAATATTCAGTAAGGTAAATATTATATGCTATCTTTTTTTCTACGACACATATGGTTTTAATACTGTTGTATGCCTTATGCTTTCATAGTTTGTTTACAACAACTTATGGCCCATACTTGAAGAAGTTTAGAGGCTTGATTTTTCATTTAGGAAGAGCATTGAGATATGTGATTCAGTTTCAATATTTGTTCATAGCACATTGATTGCTCGTAAGTTGAAAAGGATCATCGATGAAAACAAACCATCCACTCATTCTGTAGATACTGATCAAGATAGAATTTTCTTCATATTTTTTATCTGAAAAAGTTTTAAAAAGAAGAAAAATGGTGATGTTTGATAAAAACATTTTTGAGATGCATGATAGTGAGAAAGATATACGAAATCAGTTAAGAGAGAATAGATCGGGGTTTTTTTTTAAAAAAAATAATGCATCAACATAACAAGGACCATTTCGTTTTCAACATGGTAAATATGGACCAATAGTTGCATCTTCGAAGTACGAGATAGACAAGTCATTTCATTTATCTTCCAGCGTGACTCAAGAAAATTTTATGCTAAAATCCGACATAAATGAGATAAATTCATATCTCTAGTCATATGTAAGTACAATTTTGATTGTGTTTTTTTGTGTACTAGATAACGTTTCTATTCATATTATTTTGTTTATGTCTTAAGGTTGATAAAAATATTGAAGACCTGAGCATGCTGAACTAATGCAAGCTTTAAAGCAGAAGGAAAATAAAGAACAAATGGTACACTTCACAACTTGAACTTTTAACAGTTAATAAAGTATGAATTTTCTAATAATACGGTTCATATAGATTGAAAAGAGGGTTGATAATATAGAACAAGATAATTCAAAGAAGGAACAAGGTGTCGTAGATAATAGGGGTAAAAGAGACAGTCCAATCTTATAAGAGTGCCAAGTATTTTTAATGACGTTGTCTTTAATCATATGTATTTTGTTTTACCATATCTATACTTTTCTTCAATGGTTATCGAGATGATGATGGAGCCAGTGGTTCATTAGGAGATCTCCCAACAGGTGAATCCATTGATGTTCAACCTATTGAAACTGATTACCAAGGTTGCGTCAAGATAAATCTGGAATATACAGAAACAGGTAAAGTTCAAAGCGAACAAAAAGTAAACTCAAGTAGCTACGTATAAGTAAATATGATAGTAAATATACTTCAAGTGATAATTATGATATATTTTACCGTACTACACAAAAAATAAAGATATGAACAATAGAGTATTCTTCATAATGAATGGACAGACATACATAACAACCTTTTTTCAGCATATACATTAGGTACTACATCTAATACATCACAAGTTATGTATGATGAATGATCTGTTATATATGAGAGTGTGATTCATAATGATCAATGGTTTAAAATGTATGAGAGTGTGCTTCATAACATATGATAAAAGGACTCTCATCAATGAAAGTGTGCTTCATAATGAAATGTCATATATACATAAACGTCTTTTTTCATCAAATACATAAGGTACTACATCTAATACATAACATGTTATGTATATGACTGAGATTTTGCTTTTGTTTTTCGTGTGAATTAACTAACTCATTGTTAACTAACTATTGTAGAATGATTTTAATGGCACAATGCCAGAATCAGTATAAGATGTCATAGTGGCACTGATATCTGAAATGTCAACCCCAACGATAGCAAATCCACTGAATATTGTTAGTCTAAGTACAATTATCCAGAGTCAATGGATGATACCCGACAGTTAATTTTTGCTTGATTTTTTAGATGCATAAGTTGGTAATCATGATACCATTAAAACACCAGCTAAAAGATTAAGACAGAAGTTAAGAATTTCCAAATCATCATACTTAACAAAATTTGGATCAAGTTCATAAGGCGATGGGAATTCCGATATCGAAGAGAATCAAAAGTATGCCTTTGATGGGTACACCATATCTGAAGAGTTGCCGAGGAAATTAATGCCGATATACTCGAAATGAATTGTGTAAGGTTTATTGAAATTTCATGTTGGCAAATAAAAATGCGATAATCTTTCCTTAAAATTGTTCCTATAGTAACCTAATTTTAACTAATATTTCTACACAAATAATGATATAGGAAATAGAAGGATGATTACTACCAAACTAAATGCTCCGATCTTGATTTTGCGGAGCTGAATTACATCATTACTCATTCATAATTCAAAAATTAGTTCTACATGATGTCGCAACCTAACACATCAGCACAACAAGGTAAATAACTTTTGGTATGTTATTCATAATTTTAATATTAGTTTTATCATGTAAGTAACTTGTCAGCTAATTTAATTAATAAAATAAATATAGCTCATTTTAAAAAAAATAAAAAATTACCTGCAATTTTTAGTTTTCTGTTAATAAAATAAACTGGTTAATTTTTTATTTTTATGTATAAGGCTATGATTACCTGTAGGTTTTTGTTTACTTTATACATATCAAGTTATGTATATTACAACATAATATATAAGTAATCATGATAATGTTAACCTTATACATTAGCATAGTTTTCTTATACATAAGCATATTATGTACAAGGATATGACTACCTGTATTTTTTTACTTTATACATATCAAATTATATATATTACGGAATGATACATAAATAATCATGATTATGTTTATCTTATACATAAACATGGTTATCTTATACACAAACATGATTACCTTATGTAACTGTTTATGTGTTATTTCAAATCTAATAGTACAATATTAATTATACATATACCCGTAGTAAAAATCTTTTAATATGAATATGTTATGAGTTATTTTTATATGAACCTACAGTACGAGGGACATACATAGTTATTTATGTAGTAAGAATACACTTTCCATTATGATTCATACATATATTGATGGAATAACTGAAAACATACATGAATGAAATTACCATACAGTACGTGTGTTATGTATTAGAATACAATACATATTTATATATTTTTTTGACTAAGTATTTGACTTTAAGTCTACTTACAATCAAATCCCGTATTCCTAAGAAATTGTACAGGATTATGTTTTGATTAATATTATGTTTTTAACCTTATACTTTCTGAAATTGATGATATTTTCCTACTATGTAGCATATTGGCATAATCTTCTACCATTTAAGAAAGAAATTGAAATAGAATTTAGGTCAAGAATACAGATACACAACAACAAATTACTTCATCAAATCATATATTGAGAAGACTTATCTGTAATGCCCTATATATTTCTAAGCTAGAATCAGGACGAGTATCCTAGTGATAATATAGCTTATGATGTGTTAAGCATGTTCATAAGAGTCACTTAGAGAAAGCCAAGCTAAGAACTTTTGAATCCACCAAGTTTTCGTGTGTGATTTAACATATGTCATATTTGAATGAGCATAACTTATTTTATAGGTAGTATTTTGGTAGATTTATACCCTTAAAATAGCAGAGAATTGAATAAGCTTTCCGTCGATATTAAATTCGCCTAAAACGATCCCCTGGTGAAGAATTTATGGTGATTTAAAGTTTTAGCAGTGCTATTTCAGTCAGTGGCGCATCGCGCCATAAGCCAAAATGACGTTTGTCAATTTACAGTGTCTCTCCATGATTCCACCACATCGCGGTGAGTTTTTAGGTCATAAACAGTAGGCAACGCAATATCTCTGTATCGCTCCAGGGGCCCAAATTGGGTAATTTTTGTAGAAATTAAATGACGCATCTAAACGGGTATTTGCATAATATTTCACCCCTATATATTCCATAAACATGCAATTAAGCCCTTATTTCACAAAAAAAATACTCTTTCCCTCAAAATCCTCTTAAGAATACATTAGGGTTTTTAATTGGGGATTCAAGTTTAAGAAAATTTCTCCATCTATCATCAAGAATCTTCCATCTAAGGTATGCATAGTGTTTATCTATGGATCTATTTCATTCATAGAGATTAAGAACCATGTTTTAAATATTATTTATGATTGTCTTGTTGTGATATGACCATGTACATGTTTATGATTGTTGTTTTAGTTTTAAGATGATATCTAAAGGTGTTTTCATGAAGTATATGTGTTCGTTAGTTGAAATCCATGAACTTTATGTGGTTTAAAATGGGGAAATTCATGAAAACACACCTAAGCTAAAAGAATGCATGCAAAATGTTTGATAAAATTCTTAAGGTGATAAGATTCGTGTCCCATGATTTAATAGTGCTTAAATGACAAGTCCATGCTCTATGCTTTACGATTCCACATGAATTTTACGTTATTGATATGCGTCATTGTTGTGACATGGATTAAGCATGATATTGAAGCTATTCAAGTATACACATATTGTATAAATTTCCCTTCCAGATGTAAGATGTTGAGAACTATGCTTAGTGGGAAATCTCTTTCTTACGATATGGTGAATTGTGGACTCCATTTTTATGATCAAGTCCGTTATGTGTGTCCGTTTCTTTCCATTGAGTCTAGGGGGTACTAGTACCCAAAAAATATAGCTATGTGCCTAGAGCCACGTCACATTATCATGATAATCTCAGTCAAGCCATGACCTATAGAACTCAGTCAGTCATGCGACTCAGGAAATCTCAAAAATCTCATGATCTCAATAAATTCTCAGATAGTAGTAGTATTCCATTTTCCAACAGAAGTTAGTTACTCAGTCCATGTACAGCTAGTTCAATCATGTTCAGTCTCTTCAAATGGGAGTAGAAGTTAGCACCGAGTAAACCCAAGGATGGGAACTCACCTGCCAGTTTAGGGTAATTCTTAGTAGTCATCCTTGTGTTCCATAACTACGTAGCCAGCGTAGGTTGATACATATTAACCTACCAGATTAGGTTTGATGAGGCTGCTTAACCTGTTAGTTTAGGGTTCCCACCATTCTCATTTGAGTACCTTCCAGCTAAGGGTCACTCACAGTTGTCCTTACCAGTGGTGCAATATTGACACCCTTCCAGTCGAGGCAGAGATTAGACCCCAACCTAGCTATATCCGTTATTGGGGCATGTCGGTTCAGCAACTACCTCCCACAGTTTTAGTATCAGTCTCAGTAAAAGAACTCAGATAGTTCTTCAAGATATTAGGACTGTCAAATAGATTAAATTCAGTCATAGTATGGAACTTAAGTAGTTCCCTCAGATTCTGGACTGTCAGACATGGTCATCCATATATTCAGAATTCCAGTATCAGTCATATTAGATATCAGTAAACCATATATTAGCATACAAATCTAGATATCACGTATTCATGATCTTAGTCACTATGTATGCATGCTTGCACTCTCACGTTCATATTAGTCAGTCAGATAGCGTTTCTCCTGCATGTAAACCCTTTTGCATTTAGCCTACCCCACTCGTATACTCAGTACTTTCAGTTGTACTGATGCATTTGCGCTATGGTTCTTTCTTTTATTTTATAACATAGTTTTAGAGTCACAAGTTCCAGATTTAACAGTAGCATTTTTGTACATAGAGTGGCAGTGAGTCCTCATCCGTTCGAGGATGATATTATTTTATTTCATTCATTATTTTAGTTCAGTTTTGTTAGATGGAGTGAGTTGGAGACATGTTCCTTTAACTCCTTATTTTAGACAGTATTTAGAGGCTTTCAAATTTAGTTTAGATTTTAGATTCAGCTTTCAGTTGTTTTGGGTATTTGTTACCCTATATGGATGTTATTATTTATCAGTTATTCTATTTAGTTAAACCTTTTGGCCTATTGTTCATGTTTTTCATATTCTACAAGTATATTATACAGTGTACAGGTACATATATCAGTATGGGTTAGCTTGTGGTCCCTCGGGCTCATAAGCACCGTGTAGCATTTCGGTTTAGCAAATCGGGGCATTACAAACTTGGTATCAGAGTCTAAGGTTCAATAGAGTCTTAGAAAGTCTGAAAGTCCTATCTAATAGAGTCTTTTGCATGGGTGTGTTACGCGCCACATATATGTCCAAGAGACTATGAGATGTTTTAGGAACAGTTTTCCCTCTTTCAGTATTCATGTCGTTCTAGTGAGCATAATCTCAAGTTAAACTCTTAATCTAAACCGTTCTTCTCTTATTTTATAATATGCCTCCAAAGTGAAGAAACCAGCCCGCTCTTCAGTCCGAAGATCCTTTGGGCATACATGTTTCTCATGCAAATTTTAGGGTCGCATTAACCATACTTGCTCAGTCTGTGGCTACCCAAAATGAACGACCACTAGTTATTCTGGCCAATTCAGTGGCCAACTCAGCCGTAGCTAGGATTTGTGACTTCACCTGAATAAACCCTTCATATTTCTTCCGGTCTAACTCTGATGAAGACCCTCAAGAATTCATTGACCAAGTCCAGAAGGTCAAAGACATCATGGGAGTTACTTCTTGTCAGAGTGTCAAGTTAGCCACATACCAGTTACAGGATGTTGCTCAAACTTAGTACAAACAGTAAAAGTTCGAGAGGGTAGATGGTGCAAGTCCTATAGAGTGGGAGGAATTTGTCACAGCTTTCTTAGACAGATTCTTTCCCCAAGAGCTAATGAAGGAAAAAATTCTGGAGTTTATCAACCTCAGGTGGGGAAATATGAACTCAGCTAGCTAAATATGCCCCTTATGTTGTTGCAGATAACAGGGCTAAGATGAGCAAGTTCGTGTCAAGAGTGAATGATAGCGTGGTAAATGAGTGTAGGTCTGTGATGATGAACAGTGATATGACTTTAGCCATGCTCATGACTCATGCTCAAAAAATAGAGAAGCAGAAGAATAAGACTAGGGAGAGGCAGAACAAGAGAGCAAGATCAGGCAGTTTCAGTTTTGCTCAACCCAAATCAGAAGGAGGAAACCGTTCGTAGTTTCATCCCAAGCCAGTAGTTCCAGCTCCTTCCTCCACCAGTGCCCCAGTGCCAAAATTCATAGACAGCAACAGAGATCGAGTACCAGGCTCTAAGTCTCAGGGTAGTGTCAGCAATGCCCGAACTAATCCCCTGTGTCAGACTTGTGGTAAGAACCACAAAGGTACCTGTAGAGCTGGTAGCGATGTTTGTTTCGGTTGTGGCAAGCCAGGACATAGGATTAGAGAGTATCCACAGTCAGGTCTATAGGGTCAGCAGAATCGTTCCACAGCCTAGTTCGGTCGCCCAAATAAGCAGGGTGTCACTTCCACTGCTATTAATGGGTAACGCCCAAATAGACTCTATGCTCTTCAGACTTGACAGGATCAGGAAAATTCTCTTGATTTCATTAATGGTATGTTACAGATTTTTAATGTTCATTTTTATGCTTTGCTAGATCGAGGTGCATCCTTGTCTTTTGTTACTCCTTATATAGCAGGCAAATTCGAAATCAATCCCGAAATTTTAGCAGAGCCCTTTTCAGTCTCTATCCTAGTGGGTAAAACCATCATAGCTTGGTGGGTATACAGGAACTACCCGACAATGATATTTCAGAAAGCCACATCAGTAGATTTAGTCGATTTAGAGATGACTTATTTTGATGTTATTCTCGACATAGATTTGCTTCATTCCTACTATGCCACAGTAAACTGCAGAAATAGGATAGTTCAATTTTAGTTCCCGAATAAGCCCATCCTAGAGTGGAAGGGTAGTACTTCATCTTTTAGGGGTCAGCTTATTTCCTACTTTCGGGCAAGGAAAATGATTTCTAACGGATGTGTTTATCATCTAGTTCATGTTAAAGACTCTGCTTCCAAATATCCTAGCTTTGAATCAATCCCAGTGGTTAATGAATATTTAGATGTCTTTCCCGAAGATCTTCCAGGCATTTCTCCCAAAACGGAAATAGAATTCGCCATTGACCTTATTCCAGATACTCAACCTATTTCTATTTATCCATACAGAATGCACCAGCAGAACTCGAAGAAATAAAGGATCAGTTGAAAGATCTCTTAGATAAGGGATTCATTAGAACCAGTATTTCCTCATGGGGCACACCAGTCTTATTTGTGTGCAAGAAAGACGGTTCTATCAGGATGTGTATTGATTACCGTCAGCTCAATAAAGTTACGATCAAGAACAAGTATTCTCTTCTCAGAATAGATGACTTGTTTGACCAAATTTAGGGTGCCAGTTATTTTTCAAAGATAGATCTCAGATCAGGCTATCATCAGCTCAAAGTTAGAGAATGTGAAATCCCGAAGACAGCTTTCTGTACTCGGTATAGTCACTTCAAATTTCTAGTTATGTCCTTTGGTCTTACCAATGCCCCAGCCTCTTTCATGGACTTGATGAACCGTGTGTTCAAGCAGTACTTGGACATGTTCGTCATAGTCTTCATAGATGATATCCTGGTATATTCTCACACAGAGCGTAATCATTCAGACCATCTCAAAATTGTTCTTCAGACTCTTAAAGATCACCAACTATTTGCCAAATTCAGTAAGTGCGAGTTTTGTCTAAGGTCAGTAGCATTCCTTGGCCATATTATTTTTGTTGATGGTATTAGAGTAGATCCTCAGAAGACCGAAGCAGTAAGAAACTGGCCTCGCTCTATCTCTCCATCAAATATCAGGAGTTTCTTGGGTTTGGCTAGCTATTACAGGAGGTTTGTTGAGGGATTTTATTCTATTTCATCCCCTATGTTTAGACTGACTCAAAAGAAGGTCAAGTTTCAGTGGTCAGATCCTTGCGAGAAGAGTTTTTAGGAATTAAAGACTCAACTTACCTCAGCTCCAATCTTAGCTCTTCCAGATGGTTCAAATGGGTTCATAGTCTACTGTGATGCATCCAGAGTAGGTTTGGGTTGTGTTCTCATGCAGCGTGGTAAGGTCATAGCCTACACCTCTAGGCAGTTAAATCCCAATGAGAAGAATTATCCTACTCATGATCTTAAGTTAGTAGCCGTAGTATTTGCCACTAAGATTTGGAGGCATTATCTATACGGAGTTCATATAGATGTCTTTATAGATCATAAGAGTCTCTAATATGTCTTTTCTCAAAAAGTTCTCAATCCTTGTTAGAGAAGGTGGTTAGATCTCTTGATAGATTATGACATGAGTGTCCTTTATCATCCGGGCAAGGCCAATATTGTGGCTGACGCTCTCAATATACTCTCCATGGGTAGTGCTTCTCACGTTGAGGATAGCAAGAAGAAAATAGCTCAGGAAATCCATCAGCTTGCCAGACTGGGTGTTCTCTTAGTCGATTCTTTAGAGGGTGGTGTATGTATGCAGGATAGTTCAGAGTCATCTCTAGTTTCTAAGGTAAAGGAAAAGCAAGATAGGGATTCTAGTCTTGTCAATCTAAAAGAGTCAGTTCAAAATCAGAAAGTAGAGGTTTTCTCCCAAGGGGGTGATGGTGTCATTCGTTGTGAGGGTCATCTCTGTGTTCCAGTTGTAGATGATTTAAAGCAGTGAATTCTTACACAAGCGCATGGTGCAAGATACTCTATTCATCCAGGGGCTACTAAGAAGTATTACAACCTACGGGAAATCTATTGGTGGAGTGATATAAAGAGAGATGTTATGAAGTTTATGGCTAAGTGCTCTACATGTCAACAAGTTAAGATAGAGCATCAGAAACCTAGTGGTTCTATGCAAGAATTCACCATTCCTAATTGGAAGTGGGAAGAAGTGAGCATTGACTTCGTGATGGATTTGCCTTGAAATCATCATTAGCATGATTCAGTTCGGGTCATTGTAGATAGAATGACCAAGTCAACGTATTTCCTTCCAGTCTATACCTCTTATTCAGTCGAGGATTATGCCAAACTCTATATCAAGGAGTTGTTTATTTTACACGGTGTTCCATTATCTATTATCTCAGACAAAGGTACCCAGTTCACCTCTTACTTCTAAAAAGTATTCCAAAAGGGTCTTAGTACCCAAGTTCATCTTAGTACAGCTTTTCATCCTCAGACAGATGGTCAAACAGAAAGGACCATTCAGACTCTTGAAGATATGCTAAGGGCGTATGCAATTGATTTCAAGGAAAGATGGGATGACCAGTTGCCTTTGATTGAGTTTGCATACAACAATAGCTACCATTCTAGTATTAAAATGGCTTCGTTTGAAGCTCTCTATGGTAGGAGGTGCAGATCTCCAATTGGGTGGTTTGAAGTTAGTTAGGCCTCAGTCATAGGGCCTAATTTTGTATTCGACACCTTAGAGAAAGTCCATTTAATCAGAGAAGGACTTCGGGCTGCTCAAAGCCGACAGAAGTTGTATGCTGACATTCGTAGAAAGGATCTTGAGTTCGAGGTCGATGACTATGTCTATCTAAAGTTCTCTCCCATAAAGGGAGTGAAGCGGTTCGGTAAGAAGAGAATGCTCAATCCCCGATATGTCGGTCCCTTAAAGATTATCAGTCGCTTAGGCAAGGTAGCTTATGAGCTCGAATTGCCTTCAGACCTAGCCTCAGTTTATCCAGTCTTTCATGTCTCTTTGCTCAAGAAGTGTATAGGTGATCTATCAGTTGTAGTCCCTATTTAGAGCATTGACAATCAGAACAGTCTATTCTATGAACAAATTCCGGTCAAAATTCTAGATTATTAGACTCGTAGACTGAGGAACAAAATAGTCCCTCTAGTCAAAGTTCTTTGGCAAAATTAGTCCGTTGAGGGAGCTACATGGGAAGCATAAGCATACATTCATACCAAGTATCCTCACCACTTCTCCGCCAATCCAAATCAAGCTCAAGGTAACAGTTCTCCTTAAGCTTAATCAGTTTCCCATTCAATATTCTATACAACTTGGTATTCATTTCATTCTCACATTTCATCAAAAATAAGGTATCAAGTACCATTGCATATTCATTCATGCATTCATGTATCATTCTAGTGTATAACCATACATCAAATGTGCATTCTCATTGGGAGAACTCAGTTATCAAAAATCTCAGTTATGTATTCATGAATCAGTTACTCATACATCAGATATGCATGTCCAGCATGATAAGTTTAGCTTATTAGTCATGTCCGTCATGAGATCATGTTCCAGTAGTGTATGTCTTGCATGTACTCCATTTTATTGCCTATCCCCATTTCAGTTAGTCTCATTCGATGACGAATGTTTCCAAGGGGGAGATATTGTAATACCCCGTATATTTCTAAACTAGAAAATAAACTGTTGTTCCTACACATGAAACCTCCTATCCTGTGATTCATATTGGAGTACATGAATTATGATGAGTATCCTAGTGATAATAGAGCTTATGATGTGTTAAGCATGTTTATAAGAGTCACTTAGAGTAAGCCAAGCTAAGAACTTTTGAATCCACCAAGTTTTCATGTGTGATTTCACATAGGTTATCATTGAACAAGAATAACATGGTTTATATGTGGTATTTTAGTAGATTTATACCCTCCAAATTGTGTAGAATTGAATAAGTTTTCTATCAATACCATATTCACCTAAAACGAACACCCGATGAAGAAGTTATGGCGATTTAAAGTTTCAACAGCGTCATTTCAATCAGTGGCGCATTGCGCCGTAAACCAAAATGATGTTTGTCAATTTCTAGTGTCTCACCACTATTCCACCGTATTGTGGTGAGTTTTCAAGTCCCAAATGGGGGGTAATGCGATATCTCCGCGCCGCACTAAGGTCCCAAATCTGGTAATTTTATCAGAAATTAAATGATGCATATAGAGAGGTATTTGGGTCATCTTTCCACCCTTATATATTCCATAAATACGGAATTAAGCCCTTATTTCACTAAAACATACTCTTTCCCTCAAAATTCTCTCAAGAACACATTAGGGTTTTCAATTGGGGATTCAAGTTCATGCAAATTTCTTCATCAATCATCAAGAATCTTCCATCTAAGGTATGCGTAGTGTTCATCTATGGATCCATTTCATTCATAGAGCTCAAGAACCATGTTTTAAATATTATTTGTAATTTTCTTGTTGTGATATGACCATGTACATGTTGATGATTGTTGTTTAAGTATTAAGATGATATCTAAAGGTGTTTTCATGAAGTATATGTGTTCGTTAGTTGAGATCCATGAACTTTATGTGGTTTAAAATGGGGAAATTCATGAAAAAACACCTAAGCTAAAAGAATGCATGCAAAGTGTTTGACAAAATTCTTAAGGTGATAAGATTCGTGTCCCATGATTTAATAGTGCTTAAATGACAAGTCCATGCTCTATTCTTTACGATTCCACATGAATTTCACGTTATTGATATGCGTCATTGTTGTGATATGGATTGAGCATGATATCGAAGCTATGCAAGTATACACATGTTGTATGAATTTCCCTTCCAGACGTAAGATGTTGAGAACTATGCTTAGTGGGAAATCTCTTTCTTACGATATGGTGAATTGTGGACTCCATTTTTATGATCAAGTCCGTTATGTGTGTCCGTTTCTTTCCATTGAGTATAGGGAGTACTAGTACCCAAAAAATATAGCTATGTGCCTAGAGCCATGTCACATTATCATGATAATCTCAGTCAAGCCATGACCTATAGAACTCAGTCAGTCTGCGACTCAAGAAATCTCAGAAATCTCATGATCTCAATAAATTCTCAGATAGTAATACTATTCCATCAGTCAACGAAAGTCAGTTACTCAGTCCATTACAGCCAGTTCAATCATGTTCAGTCTCTTCAGATGGGAGTAGAAGTTAGCATCGAGTGAACCCAAGGATGGGAACTCACCTGCCATTTTAGGGTATGATTCTTAGTAGTCATCCTTGTGTTACAGAACTACGTAGCCAGCGCAGGTTGAGACATCTTAACCTTCCATATTAGGGTTGATGAAGTGGCTTAACCTATCAGTTTAGGGTTCCCACCATTCTCATTTGAGTACCTTCCAGCTAAGGGTCACTCACAATAGTCCTTACCAGTGACGTGGTATTTACACCCTTCCAATCGGGGTAGAGATTGGACCCCAACCTAGCTATATGCGTTATTGGGGAATGTCGGTTAAGAAACTACCTCCTATAATTTTAGTATAAGTCTCAGTAAATGAACTCAGATAGTTCTTCAAGATATCAGGACAGTCAGATACATTCAATTCAGTCATAGTATGGAACTCTGGTAGTTTCCTCAGATTTAGGACTGTCAGACATAGTCATCTATATATTCAGAATTCCAGTATTAGTCATAGTGGATATCAATAAAACATGTATTAGCGTATGGCCCAGATATCACGTATTCACGATCTCAGTCACTATGTATACATGCTTACACTCTCACATTGATATTAGTCAGTCAGTTAGAATTGCTCATGCATGTAAACCCTTTTGTATTTAGCCTACCCTACTCGTATACTCAGTACTTTCAGTTGTACTGACACATTTGTGATATGGTACTTTCTTTTATGTTACACCATAGGTTAAGAGTCACGAGTTCTAGATCAGCAGTAGCAGTAGCATTCCAGTACACAGAGTGGCAGTGAGTCCTCATCCATCCGAGGACGATATTATTTTATTTCATTCATTATTTCAGTTTATTTTTATTAGATAGAGTTAGTTGGAGACATGTTCCTTCAACTCTTTATTTTATACAGTATTTAGAGTCTTTTAAATTTAGTTTAGATTTTAGATTCAGATTTCAGTTGTTTTGGGTATTTGTTACCCTATATGGATGTTATTATTTATCAGATATTCTATTTAGTTGAACATTATGGCCTATTGTTCATGTTTTCCACATTCTACATGTATATTATGCAGTGTACAGGTACAGATATCAGTCATGGGTTAGCTTATGGTCCCTCGGGGTCATAAGCACTATGTAACATTCCAGTTCAGCAAATTGGGGCATTACATTATCGTAGGTACTATCCGGATGCTTCAAATATTAAGAGTTATATACAGGAAGACTACGCAAAATCATGTGTTGTTCCAAGACACGAGAAATTAATAACCAACACAATAAATGGACTCAGAATTTCTACGGGCTTGCCTTGGCATATGATTAATTGCGGTGGAGAATTTTATTAGATTTTGATAGTTATTGTACTAAATGAAAGACTTATACAAGTGTATGATTCATTATCCACTTTGAGAAATAGGGACCCAACCCCTGAAATACACAAGTTGGCATTGATGTTGTCAAGTTACTTGTCTAATAGTGGGTTCTTGAAAAATAGAACATACTGACCGAGCAAACATAAAAGCGTACAAGGATAAAACAGGTCAGAACACTCAGATTGTCAACCAACACCTGTTTAATGTTTAGTATGTGCTATTAATTATATATGTATAATGTATAATGTTTAAAAGTTTGTTATGTTTTATTAACTATAAAACTTTTTTCAATTCAGAGTGTGGAGTTTTTGTAGCCGCGTATACGGAGTACTTAAGTGAATGACTGGTAGTACCTTTAGCTGGGTTTGATGCACAATTACGCTATGCTACCTTACTATGGAATTATGGAATGATCAAAGATACAAAATAATACATTAACGATAATGATAATCCTCACGATCTAGGCCAAGCTATATTTCACTACTTGACAAAGACATGATTGTTAGTTTAGAATAGTGCAGAAGTTTAACTTCCTGCTAAACACTTTTACTGCCTTGTTTTTAGAATGAATTTTAAAGACATGATCATCCATTGTTTGTTGGTTTCAACTATTTTTTGACTTTGTATTTTTGTTTTTGTCTGTCATAAGAATGTTTAACTCCCTTTAATATTTAAATTGTTCTACTTCTTGTTATGTAAGTTTGTGTTGTTTGCTAAATCTAAACGTACATATAGCTCCGTTAAGAATATGATTAGACAATCATTTTTTGAGACATGTTGTTTTAATTATAGCTCATATATTAAAATGCAATGTATATTATTTTATCACCTTTTAACATTGTTGCATATAAATGCTATGTGTAAGGAATTTACCTAACACATTACATATAAGGTTATTACCTTAACATTTTCCATCTAATACACTGATGTATATAAGGTTATTACCTTAACATGTTCCATTTGTAGGTTACCTAATTCATTATATGCTATGTATATTACAAAAAATACATAATTTAATTGGTTGTACAATTTGAATTTTACCAGAAATTATGTATTAACCTTATACTTTTTTAGGTATTAACTTTATACATTTTATGTATGAACCTTATGTTGTTTAGGTTATAACTCACATAAGTATAATATATTTATGAATATCTTATTATTTCTTGTACAACTCAATTAACAGTCAGTCTATACAGAAGAAATAATAATTCTTTATTTAATATTTTTGTAATACATATCATTGTTTTTTACACATATACATTACTAACTTATGTATATAGTTATAGAACCATTTTTTATACATGTTGTTTCTAATATAAAGACTTTCTGCTGCTTCAGAAGAGGGATAGGATGCTTTGTAATGATTGTAAAGTCATCCTGAGTGAGTATCTTTTGACTCAACGTAGGCTTCTAGTTATGGACTTATTTATCAAGAAAAATAAGAAGAGCAGGGTCGGAGAGGGTCGAACCAGAATTAAATGGGGTGGCTTGACGCCTGTTAGTGCACTGGAGATAAGGGAGAAGGTAGAGAGAATGGGGGTGTAGGAGTGTAGGGGTGATGTGGATATTATGTGGGACAAGGCAGCCAGCTGCATCAGAGAGGCGGCTAAAGAGGTGTCGGGGGTTTTGAGGGGTTGGGCTGGTCGACATAAGGGTGATTGGTGGTGGAACGATGAAGTTAAAAAGAAAGTGGAGATTAATAAAGGGGCGTATATTAAGTTGATTGAAATTAAGGATGAAGAGAAGAAATGGGTGAATAGGGAGGTCTACAAAGTTTCTAAGAAAAAGGCTAAGTTAGCAGTTACGACTGCTAAGACGGCAGCGTTTGAGAGCTTGTATGCGGGGTTAGAGGAGAAAGAAGGAAAAAAGGTTGTATAGGCTTGCTAAATCTAGGGAGAGGAATGTTTGTGACCTTGATCAAGTGAAGTGTATTAAGGGGGGAGATGGTAGAGTTTTGGTGGAGGATGTTCACATTAAGAAGATATGGCAGGAGTATTTTCATAGACTTTTAAATGAGGAGGGGGACAGGGGTATTGTATTAGAGGAGTTGGAGCTCTCGGAGGAGAGCCGAGTTTTTATTATTATAGATATTTTAAAGTTGAGGAGGTCATAGAGGTTGTTCGTAAGATACGGAGAGGTAAGGCAACGAGGCCTAACGAGATTCCAGAGGATTTTTGAAAGTATGCTGATGAGGCAAGCTTGAGATAGTTGACTAATTTGTTCAACATCATTTTCAAGACAATGAGGATTCCTCAGGCTTAGATATAGAGTACAATGATTCCGTTACATAAAAACAAGGGTGACGTTCAGATTTGCAACAATTATAGGGGCATTAAGCTTTTGAGTCACACTATGTAGATTTGGGAGAGGGTGATTGAACGGAAATTGAGAAAGGTTGTGTCCATTTTGGAGAATCAGTTTGGTTTTATGCCTAGTTGCTCGATGACTGAAGGAATCCACCTGGTGAGAAGATTGGTGGAGTAGTATAGGGAAAGAAAGAGGGATTTGCACATGGTGTTCATCGATCTGGAGAAGGCGTATGACAAAGTCCCTAGGGAGGTATGTTGAAGATACTTAAAGGTAAGAAAAGTTTCGGTGGCATACATCAGAGCTATTAAGGACATGTACGAGGGAGGTAAGACTCGGTTGAGGATGGCGGGAGGTGACTCACGGCATTTTACAGTTGAGACTGGTTTGCACCAGGGATCAACTCTTAGCCCATTCCTTTTTGCGTTGGTGTTGGACGTGATGACGCAGAGGATTCAAGGTGAGGTTTCATAGTGTATGTTATTTGCAGATGATATAGTGCTGATTGACAAGACGCGAAAGGGTGTGAATGATAAATTAGAGGTTTAGAGGCAAACCCTTGAATCTAAGGGGTTCAGGCTGAGTAGGTCTAAGACAGGGTATTTGGAATGCAAGTTTAGTGACTCGTGTATGGAGAATGGTGTGGTGGTGTGGTTGGATTCTCAGGATGTTTGTAAGAAGGATAGTTTTAAGTATCTTGGGTTTACGATTCAGGGGAATGGCGAGATTGATGAGGATGTCTCTAAATATATTGGAGCAGGCTGGATGAAATAGAGGCTCTCCTCGGGAGTGTTGTGTAATAAGAAGGTACCCCTTAAGCTTAAAGGCAAATTCTACAGAGTGGCAGTCCGGCCGGCCATGTTGTATGGAGCAGAGTATTAGCCAGTCAAGAAATTACATATTCAAAGATTGAAGGTGGTGGAAATGAGAATGTTGTGCTAGATGTGTGGCCATACTAGAGGGGATAAAGTTAGGAATGAGACTATCTGGGAGAAGGTAGAAGTGGCTTCGGTGAAGGATAAGATACGAGAAGGAATGTTGAGATGGTTTGGGCATACGATGACGAGGGACACGGATGCCCCAGTTTGGAGGTGTAAGAGCCTAGCTTTGGATGGCTTCAAGAGGAGTAGAGGTAGGACAAATAAATACTGGAGGGAGGTAATTAGGTAGGACATGGAGCTGTTTCAGCTTACTGAGGACATGACTCTACATAGGAAGGTGTGGAGGTCGCGGATTAGGGTAGAAGGCTAGTGTGAGTGGGTGGTTTGTGGCTAGTTGTTAGGAGAGTTTGGGTGTGATAGGTGTCCTAGGTTTGTGAATGTGTGTGACTACTACATGGGTATCCGTTTTCCTTATTTCTTATTACGTATTGTTTGTTGTTCTCTTATTTCCTTTTCTCGGATATCTAGTGTTATGATTTCTTACCTTTTATTTGGTTATGCTATCCATCTAGTTTTATTTTTCATTACGACCTTAGTATATTATTATCTATCTTAATCCAGAGGTTTATCGGAAACAACCTCTCTACTTCCTTGGAGGTAGCGGCATGGACTGCGTACATTTTACCCTCCCCAGAACTCACTTTGTGGGAATACACTAGGACTGTTGTTGTCGTTGTTTGTTTCTAATATAATAGCTATATTTTTTCGTTATACATTAAACTTTCAATCTCAAATACATGTAATGAATTTCTTATGTAAATATGTTGCTAGTTATAAAAGCGATTTATCATTGAGCAATACATACCATCCATATGAGTAACACCTTTATGCATTACATCGAACATGAATAAGTAACATATCGTACAATTCAACTGTTTCGATTATATGTTTCGAATATGGCATAACTTCCTAATGCAAGTATCGAAAACAAACTTGAATTACAGATAGTAAACGTCTATAAAATTCAAACATTTTTATAAAAAATCAAAGAAAAAAGATTAACAAAGAAATAAGAATTACGATTAATCAAACAAGTTTAAAACACATTTCAGATTCATTTACTTGATAATAAAATTTTTTTATTAAAAATTAAACACTATTCAAACTAATGAAAGTGAAAAAAATGAGCCAACATCATTGGTTCATGATATGTATCAAAAAAATATTGTATTCAAGTCTTCTTTGAAAAAAAAATCACAAGTGTGTCTGTTGTGACCCACAAGACTGTATCTACCGCAATAATTTCAGCTTGATGCAAGATATTCACTTGATTTCTTACACCTCCCTTTCATTGGAATTTCTGACGATCATCTATATTTTGGCGGTAATACTTCTTCATCTTCTACTACATTATGGACATTCCAATCCTTCATACTTGGCATCAGAACTATTGGAACTTCATACATCTTACTATAGAATTGGGCCTGTTGTAATTCGAGTCGTAAGGACCAAAGTCATCTAAATTTCTACTCCTTAAAACAGGAATCACATAAGGACAAGGAATATCATAAACTTGATACCATCCACAGCTGCACGTTTCACAATTAATATCGACAATGTATCTTCTACCAGATTCATATACACATTAAAGATAGCTTGCGACAGCCTTAACCTGATAAACATACAAGCAACAATACAAATGATAGATAAATTAAATAAATCTTCAAGTATTAATTTTTTATAAAATAAAAATCAAGAAACTTTTGCACCATTAAGAGACAGAATATCCTCAAACCTTCTTCCTAAGGTTGTCTTGGTATACAATGTAATTTTCCTATTTTTAGAGTTCCATGCTTCAAACAAAATTCTTGCTTTTTCGAGAAATTCTAAAATAGGTAGCTCACACGCCTCCACCAAGCAACCATTGATACATTCAGTAATATTAGAAGTCATAATCCTACCTCTATTTATTGATGAGTAACATCGAGACCATTTTTCAAAACCAGCTTTTTCTAGGTAATCCTTAACCCTATGATCCATATTAGAAACCTTTTATATGAGTTAATTGAAATCATATTTTCTATAAGCTTTCTCCATAAAATAATAAAGGTCGCTAAGTGTCACGATCCGAATCAGAACCTGACTGTGACGGGTATCTAAAGTCTATCGAGGATCGGAGACCACCCTCTTCGCCTGGTCAATCAAGACACCATATATCTAATAACATCTGAAGAAATCCAATAGAAATAAAAAAAAATAGATAAACCAAAATTAGGTTCTAAGATTTCATAACAACACCCCAATCCACAATAATCTACAAAGCCTCTAGTATCTAAAGAACAACCTAAGTTGGGACATCCCTCAGACAATAGCTGAAAAAAATCAAAGAAACAGTCTATGATATAAACTAAACTAAGAAGTAATAAGCCTTCCAGAAGAAGGAGGCTCACCACTTGAAGCTGACTCACGAACAATCCAAGAATCACCTATCACTGTGCAGGAAAACCAAAAGTGTCTCCAACACCTACATCGCATGGAGATACAATATCCGAAGATAGTTAGAGGGGTGAGCGCTAGTATGTAACTCAGGGAAGGAATAAAGTAATGACATGATTAGGCCAGTTAAAAATCATTCAAAGCAAATGCACACATTCATACACACATACACACACACGCATATATATATATTTATATAAAACATATCGGGATAAGAAACAAGGTTTAGCATGAGAGTAAAACATTAGCCTAGATTGTGTAGTTTAACCGTCATAATAAAACGCATGGGCTATATGGTTCCAGGCCCCCTTGCTGGATAGTCCCCATTACATGTTAGCCGCATGAATTGGAGATAGCATAGAAGAACGGGAATCCATGGTCCTTATTCATCCATGATACATATATAGTGTGTGTGAAACAAGCACACAGTCATCATGACCAACCCTCACACCGGCAAATATGAGTTTTTCGGGAACTCCACCTTCACGGTCAGCTAACAACCCCCTTTAAGCTCAATTAAATTGTTTACACATTCCCACTTATTGAACCATAATCATTCATTAAGGGATATACCATTGGTACCGTCATACCAATTACGTATACAAGCTAATATAATCATGCCATTTTAATTATCATCACTTGAGGGAATCAACGACCCCATAAGTTCTAATCATTCATCCACATGGGGAATTCACGACCCCCAAGGTTCAATTTGAAATTCGTTTATATTTTAATATCCTTTTATATCATGCAATAATTCCAAAAGTAGTTTAATGTACAAACGCTAAGGTTCAAAACAAGTTTCATAAGATTGGGTTGAGGATATACCAATTTCAATATCAAAATCATAAATTTAGGGGAAATCCACAATCTCCATTTTAATTAACCATGCCCATGCACCCCAATTAGTTATAAACTATCAATTTAAACCATGAATGATTCACAAAATGCATGGAAAAAACAATACAATCTTTAATGTTCAAAATGCCAAAACCCACATTCATAATGTAACGCCTCAAAAATCTATTTCGAGACGTCACACGTTGCTTAGGACCACAATTGTTCCCAAGCTAACCCTTCTACTGGCATAACTTATAAGTAACTAACTGATATGCATAAAACGACTAAGTTTACTATGCGGAAACATAATAATGATGGAATCTAGGAAAAAAAATAATATCAATACAACTTTCCATTTCGATAAAATCTGAAAGAGGTACTGAAAATACATAACAAACTCTAATTGACATCTGTGAAGCCTCTACTATACTGACTATAGATAGCTGGATGTGACTCCAACTATCACTAATCAATACATATGAATAAGAAAATAAAGTACACCAATGACATCTAACTAATGTCCTCGAAGTAGGAGGACTCCTCATCTGCTGTCTAGAATCTGCAACTATCTGAATATAGTATACGTGCTATAATTGAGTTGATACCTACATTATGAGACAATGTAGCATATAGACATATATGTGGATCAGTACTTTGAAGATGTACTGAGTAAATGGGGGTGAAATGCATAAGTAAAACATTATCTCATCATCATAACTTATAAAACAATGCATGCTAAATGTAAATGACGCACATAAGCTGGAATATCTAAAATATTGAAAATAATAGTCATGAGAAACAAATCATACTTGTGAATCTAGTGAGCCATAACATTTAGTTCTAAAAGTTGTACTAAAGTTATGTCTGTAAATCATACTGTCTAAGTGTAGAAAAGACTCATTCTTTAAATCTGAAATCTAAAATTAATAACTTTCTATAAAGCATAATCAGAGTAAGCTTTGTGAGTCTTTAAACTTAGTTTTATAAAAGCTTTCTGTTATTCTTTTTTGGAGAAACTATTCTAAAAATCTTTACCCATAAGCTATAAGGAAAACACTTTATCTTAAGGCTTTAAACCATTATACTGTTTTAAGAGTAGGGCATATCTTTTTGGGAGGTTCTTCTAACCAACATATACACCATGTGAGCATCCATGGTATCCCACGACTAGACCCCATAAGGTTAGGATTGTTCTACCCTTGCCATCGGAATAGAACAATCTCATCTCAGTGATCACAATCTCAGTCATCCATGTAGAAGTGTGAATAATCTAAATCCTACGTTGGCACATAGTTCTGGTGTATGAAACCATAGTAATGTACTCATCTCAGTGCAAAATACTAATCCCAATCTCATGCTCAAAATCTCAAGAAAAATCCACTTTAAAAGTAATCTAATGGTTTATAATGAAAACCAACTATAAATTTGTAATCTGAATCTGTAAAGTAGATTTCATATATATTCTTAGACCAAAAGGTCAAATGTTTATCTAAAATATCAAAATAATCTATTCATAGGGTGCTTATAGCACAAACTATCTTGAAACAACAATCTTTAATTGGGGTCTAATGACATGTTAAAACATCTCAAAATTCATACTTGGTAATGCAACCATTCATAAATCATCTTAAAATCCAAAAATATCAAAAATACGCATGGAAATATAAACATAATCATGTGATTCAACTTTTAAATCACGGGAAATCTCATAATCTTGCAAATAATGATAATGGGTATAAACCCTAACTTGAAATTCATGGAAAATCATATAAATTGTAGTAAATTTGTAATAAAAAGTAAGTTTTCGGCACAAGGATGAAAGATTTATCCTTGTTCAAACCCCACATACCTTGGCAGATGATTAGATGAAGAACTTCGAGTTATCGACTCCTAATTGAGTTCTTGAAGATGAGGTCGTGACTATCTTATCTTGGGAATCTTCAATCTAAAGCTTTCTTGGAGAATCTATGGTGGAATTTGATTTCTTGGAGGAGGGGCTTTTGGTTTCTAGGATTTTACTTTTGAAGAGAATAATGAATAATGAGCAAAATTGCTTGGAAATATGATTAATCTCATGTTTAAGACGGATTGGGGCTTTGGGAATTGACTAAAATACCCTCTATACACTTCTGAACAAAACTGGAAAATGTAACATTTTTCCAATTTGGGTGGCCACTGCAACGCGCCACAATCGTGGTGGCTCACTGGAAAAGGACGAGTAGGAACTGCTCACCACGATGCACCACAATTGCGGTACCCCTTTGATTTCCATTTTGGCCCTTGACGCGACGCGCCAGAATTACAGAGTCTCACTGGAATGGGACAATTAGGAAAATGGGCTTCTTTGCGATGTGGGGCTATCGCGACGGGCCACTGGAATTTGACGATTGCAAATTTTACCTTCTCCGTGATACGCTGAAAGTCCAGGTGGCACACTATTTTACAAAAAATGCTCTAAATTCTTCACCGAGTGTCGGAATTGGCCGAATTTGGTATCGATGGAAAGCTTATTCAATTTCTCACACAATATAAAGTCAAAATCTTGAAAATACCATATAAACTAAATGGTATTCATCTTTGAAGAAATTGCTTGACATTCTAGGGGTGAATTTAAGCTAGGAAAAGCATGGGGTATTACAATGTATTTTCCTTGGGAACATTCATCCTCAAATATGGCTAATTAGACTGAAATTACTGAGGAATCTGAGGCTATAAAGCTATCATGCACAACTGAAATAAATTTTATGACTGAATCCCAACATAGTGAGCTACTGAACTGATATGTGAGTGCATGAACTTTCATGAGAATAGCTATATGGCTGAGATCAAAACAAGAGCGTCAACTTATGACTAACCATTACTTTAGGCTGAATCTGATTTCATAAGGAAACAATAAGAGGTTTATGACATGAAAACTCAGGGTATTAAAATATCTCCCCCTTGGGATCGTTCGTCCCTAAATGATACTGATTTGGTTGAAATGCTAGGGAAATATTGAGATGATACGCAGAATACTTATGAATTGAATCATGACTTAATATCTGAATCTAAAACTGATGCATGATGCATATGCTAAAATGGCCATACTCATGAAATTTCTGGTAGTAAGACTAGTCTAAATCATAAGATGGAAAAACCATATAGATTCGTCTGTCTGACTGTTAGACTGGATTTCTGGCTATACTGACTGAATCATACTGAATGCTCATACCTAGATAGAGTACTTCTTCAATACTTTTCTAAGAAACTCTAACGATATTAGGGAGTAAAGGACTCTGGGTATGATCTGAAGAAGACCTCTGAATAAGAGATTACAACATTGCTACCACTCTATAGCATGTAACATAGAGCCATAAACTATACATTGGGATAGGATTGAATTGCTAGGCCTTAAGCAATGCAACTTCTTATTTTCAGGCTTAGCAACACTTGTCAAACACTCCCTCAACTATAATATTCCCTTCAAATACCATCCTCGCTTAATTCATCTTATAATTCTCACTTGGCATTGATAAATCCTTCTACTAAAGTCTAAACTGAACTAAATCCTCTCATCACGGTCAGGCCTAACTCAAAATCACAAGGTACTGCACATAACCTCATAATACTAGCTTGAACCATGAACTTAATACCCCAAACATTGTCACATAACTACCTACACTAGGATTACTCTTCTTATCACTTAACAACTAAATGCAACCTCTTACTAGAAATTCATTAATGCACCACACGCCTATCCTCTTATACACCAACATGACGTTCAAGCCTATATTCATACCACACATGTACTTCTAAAAAACACCCATAGAAGCATCTTTCTCATATTCTCTAATACCTCTATCAATAATAGCTTTCATAAACTAATCTTAAGAAGGAATGCATATAATATTCTCAACCAACCAAGTCACACATAAGAAAATAAACTTCACCTCAAAATTCTTTCAAACTTATAGACTTGCATAAAACCAGCTTACAACAATTTTTCCAAACATAACTCATTTACTATCTCCTATCCACATAATTGCTCATCATCAATATCTTGACCAGGGAAAAGTCACTGAAAATTTGGTGGGATATGGGGTCTGAAACATGAAGGGATACTCAGCATAACTTTACACCTTTCTGAGGCCTGAGGAAGTAGAGTATTCACAACATGGATTTATTAAGGAGATGTAATCTGAGGACGTACATGATATAAATCTGAATTTCGCTGATTGTTAAGAGTGTTGCATGAGTACTGGAACTTAACATACTGTAAGGCCTGAATTTGGAGTTCATAACTTATGGAATGTTATTCTAACTACTGGATGAACTGGAACTCCTCTTACTAGGAACTGGGAGAGTACATGACTCTCTATTATACACATGAACATGAGCTATGGTCAGGGAACTAACATGTGAAGCATGAGTAAATATCAGGATAGCTGAAGTACGAAACTTTGTACTTAGATAAGAATGGGTCAAGCATTATCCTCTTTTACTGACTTTCTATACTACACTGACATCACTTACTAGAATCTGGAAGTTTGACTTGGTTACTCATTCTATCATCTCCTCCTTTGGCTTTAAGCCACCAATCTAAGTCTGTGAACCACTAAGTAAACTTCAATCTAAACTGCAATCACTTTACTCTAGAGTCTGGGTATAATCAATACACATAAAACTAAACTTACCCTGAAGGACTGTATCTTAATGTGTAACACCCAATGCTAATACCTCCATCAAAGATACAACTCTATCTTTCTATAGACCAATAGTCATCATATAATATCTTAAACTCTTACTAACTTAAAATCATCATGGTATCACCACATCCTGAGTTCATACCATCTAGAGCTTTCAACCCTTATTTCAATTCGCTCATTCTTTAAGATTTCAAACTTAGATTCTAAAACTTAACATTGATATCATCAACCTTTAATAACCATACTACTTCTCTTCATACTATACTAATATCACATAAGATCACATCTTCCAAACTTATATTTTTCTCTAAACCATGAGAATCAAGATCATATCAAAAAGCTCGACATCATAAATCAAAACTCCTTAACTTAGCTATTTAGAACACCATATACCATCTAACTACTTTTCTTTCACTTAGCAACTCAATAGTACTAGTAATCACGCATAACACATAATAACCTTAGAAAAATAATGCATCCCCATATCAACTTAGGCATACTTCTTCATCATACATACAATATCAAACTTAATTACAAATAACTGAACTCAAACTCTTGCATACACTGTTAAAGCCTACAAGATCACTTTTATTTAACTAGCACCACTAACCAAGAAATCATTACATCTACTTTGATGACCACCAACTGTTCAAACTTAATGTCTAGTGCTAAATATGTTTCAACAACCCAACCTCATATACAATTCTCACTTGGATTCTATAAAATAAAACATTGAGAAACACTAGGCACTAGAATCTCATAACAATAATAACCGATCATAATATATGTCCTATCTTATTTACAATCCATTAACACATCCTCCTTCTACCCATCATCACTATTTACCCTTCTATACACCTAAATAACTATCATAGTTCTATAAGTTTTAGCTAAACTCTTTTTTGCAACCTCAAGGAAAGCCTCAAACACAATAAATATCCTCAATAACTCCTTTCGTACTTCAAGAAAACAATAATTCATCTTAAAAAATAACTCTTTCTCTTCCTTCCACTAAACTAACACACAAGAACATATCACCTTAACACATCTCGACAATATGTAAAGTTTATCTTTATACTTTCTATCAATCAACACTCTCACTTTTCCCGCCAAAACTCTTTTATACCCATACTTCCAACTACAATAAGGCTCTACTATTCATAAACAATAACACTAAAGTTCATACTATCCCTCGAATGCACAGTATATTTAATAGTCTAGGTTCACACTATCTTCTCTCACAAGCACTATCTGTACTGAAGGAATAATGAGGAACCTGAATGCATATCTAATTCAGTCTCAACTGAACAACTCATAAGGTTGAGAACATAAACTTTCCACTCAAGGAACTTAACACACTAGGGAGTTCCTCTCAAGCCCCTTTGTGTGACTTTTGAAACTTCTACTAGAAAGTCTGAGAACATTATCTGGGGAGGAACTAGAACTTGCTGACCATGTTATTTCAATAATAATATATAGCTAAGGAATTTTGGGGTAACACATGAATAGATAGAAGATTTTGAGTACTAATAAAGTGTCAGAAAATGCCCCTGGCCAAAAAGAAAAAAAATATAAGATAAAGTATATGACATAATAAACCAAATATTAAATGACGTTTTCCAAAGGATGGAAGCTCACCACTTCAAATCAACTCATGAACCAACCACGAACACTAGATCACTATATAGGAGGAGTAGAAGTATGTCCAATTCCTACATTACATAGGGATATGGCGTTTAAAAGTGGTTAGCAGTTGAAGCATTATCATGTAACTCTGAGATAGGGGAACAAATAATGTCATGAATAGTAATTCAAACTAGTCAAAATCCAATGCATATAACCATATGCAAATACATATATATACCATGTCAAGATAGGGATCAAGGCTTAACATGAATATTTAAAAATTTATCCTGGATTATGTAACTTAACTGTCATAAAATCCACCCATGGGATATAAGGGCCAAGTGTCACCCCTTGAACGGTCCCCAGAACGTGTTAGCAGCACAAACCAAAGATATCATAGAAGTCTAGGGATTTCGACGTACCATTCTCCCTCCATGATACATATGTACATATATACTCTTTAGGGATTCACTAGTACCCTAAAATCACACAGTCACTAAGACCAACCCTCACATTGACAAACATGAGTTTCCAGTATCAGTCATTCATACTCACACCTTCACGGCTATCTAACAAAACCCCCCCATTAATGCGCAAATAAAACACATTACATAAAGCCTATCCATAAATTCCAGGGGTTAATTAATAAGTCATTATTAAGTGGTATCGTCATACCGACTATAGCTAGCAAGCAGTTTTATTTGAAAGAACTTACGGGATTCCTTTGTACCCTGTAAACCCAATTATAAAAATAACTTAGGGGATTCCATCGCACCTCACAACGTTTTCATAAATCTTTCATGTAGGGGATTCTATCATACCCTACAAGGTTTTCAAAACCATCCTTAACCATTTACCATTTATACTATGAATTAGTTTCAAAGGGAATAAGCCAAACCAAATTAGATGACAAAATCACATTTATTGATAATTTCACAAATAGGTTGACGTCACATTATTTCCAAATCATATATCAAGGCAAAATCATTAAAATAGGGATTAACTTACATGACCTAAAAGAAGGCCTAGTCGTGTCGGGTATCTCAAGTCCAACAAGGATCGAAGACCAGCCCCAATACCCAAACCATTAACCACCATATGCCCCATGTCGGATGAATTCCAAACATATAATAAGATATGATAATAAATCTAATATCAAAATAGAATGCCACAACCAATTAACCATCCAATACCAATCTTATTACCAATACCAATGCCAATGCTAACACTAATACCGATACCACTTATGCCTATAGTAGACCAACAAAGCCTCTATCCAGTATCAAAAAATATCTAATTGGGACATACCCCCGACCATAGACAAAACTAAAACCAAAAAGATAAAAATGATATAAAGAAGTCTATAGTATAAAATGGGGTCATCCAGAGTACAAATCTCACCACTTCATTTTGACTCAAAAGCTATCCTCGAATCAATAAGTCACTGAGCAGGAAGAGTGGAAGTATGGTTGGTTCCTGCATAGTATAGGGATACAGCACCCGAAGATAGTTATAGGAGTGAATGCTAGCATGTAACCCAGGGATAAAGATAAAATAATGCCATTAATTCAAAGCAAGTAACCCAGGGATAAAGATAAAATAATGCCATTAATTCAAAACCAAGTCAAATATCCATATGCAATCACATATATACATATATATCATATCGAGATAAGGAACAAGACTTAGTATTTCTTTAAAATCATAACCTGGATTGTGTAGCTTTATCGTTATAAGTCTACCTATGGGCTATATAGTTCGAGTGTTACCTCCTGAATGGGCCCTAATATGTGTAGTTGCATTAAATGAAGATATCATAGAAGATCGGGAATTCCTATTTACCCTTCGCCATCCTTCACACATATATACATGTATAGACTTGGGGGATTCCATAGCACCCACAAGAACATGGTCATCAATACCAACCCTCATGTCGGCAAATATAAGTTTCCAGTGTCCATCTATCGGACTCACACCTTCACGATTAGCCATCACAAACCCTATTATTGACCAATTAAAACATTTATCACATAACCAAACCACCAATTTCAGGAGTCAAATATTAAGGCATTATTAAGTGGTATAGTTATACTGACTATATCTTGCGAGCAATGGCATTACCCAACACTTAGGGGATTCCCATGTTCTCCACAGATTCCATTATTAAAAATACTTGGGAGATTCCCATGTACCCCATAAGGTTTTCAAAACTATCCTTTACTATTTAAAATTTAAACCATGCTTTAGTTTCAAAAATTAAGTCAAACTAAGAACTTTAGGGATTCTATTGTACCCCTAATTCAAAGTCCCACCTTTCTCATAACTACTAACCAATTTCTCAATATAGGGTTGGGGCCATAACCACTTCAAAAGTCACAAATTCAGAGAAAGTTATCATTATTAAGTTCAACCACCATACCCATGCACCCACGTGTTCAAAACCATATTTAAAATAAGGAAAATCATAAATGAACCATGGGAAAACATATATCAATAATAAGCATTCAAAAAACCCCTACCATGATTTCAAAAACATAATAATACCATGAAATCCATACATTAAAACATGTGTCTTAAGTAAAATAATAATAAGGGAGGCGTAACATGCCTAAAATACTAAGAAATTTGAAGATATTGCACCCTTAGAACCCTAGATGGCCACTTTATTTTAAACTCGAGACTTATCTTGAATAGAGTGTTCAAGAGAGAATATGGGAGTGTTTTATTAGAGAATGATGTTATAATGAGTTCCCAAGGAAGGTTTTTAAGTCATGGGATCCAAGGGGCTATGTAACACCCCGATTTTCTGAACTGAAATGCTACACGGTGCTCATGACCCCGAAGGACCACAAGCTAATCCATGACTAATATTTGTACCTGTACACTGCATAATATAACATGAAAATGCGAAAACATGTACTGAATAGCCATAACGTTCAAATCTAAATAAACATCTGATAAAATAATATCGAAAATACTTGTCTGACATGCTGTAGTCTAGAAAGCCTCTAAATTGTCCGAATAAGGAGTTGATGAGACATGTCCCCAACTAACTCCAACTGCTGAAATAAACTGAAAATTAAAATAGTAATGAAATCATCATGTCATCAAAATATGAGGACTCACTTCTAATGCTGACTGCTGATATTGGAATTTACTGCTGATCTGGAGCTCATGCCTGTGAACCTATGGTGTAACATAAGAGAAAGCACAATTGTGCAAATGCTTCAGTACGTCTGGGTGTGCTGAGTATATAAGTGAGGTAGGCTAAATGCAATGTGTTATATGCATGAACAATGCTGACTAATATGAACATGAGAATACATACATGTATAAGTAACTATAACTGAACTCATGGAGATACTGACTACTGAATCAAAATACTGATGTTATGACTTTACTGATACTGAGATACTGAATAGATGAATGACTATTTCTGACAGTTTAAATTATGAAGAATTGGTCTAATTGAATGTGTCTAACAGTCCTGAAACTAAATACTGATAACGTAAGCTATGGCAACTGATATAACTATGATGATCGACCTAATCGATGTAACTGATACTGAGTGACTATATCTGACAGTCTGAATCTTCTAATAATAATTAAGAGTGACTGATCTTGAGATCAGGCCTAACTAATAGTTGATCTTTAGAACTGATATGAGAATACTCAACTGAATGTAAAATTGAGATCAAGCCTATCTGACGGGTGACCTCTGTAAATATTGATATCGAATAAATTAATGAGAGACCAAGCCTATCTGACGGGTGGTATTTGAATCTGTGAAACTATCTGAGTTCCTTACTGAGATTGATGACTGTATCTGACAATCCTGATTTTTGATTTCTACTTTGAAGACTGATACTGAAACTGTAATTATGGGAGTTCTCACTTAACCGGCATGCCCCGAATCTGACAGTGGGGTCTAACTTGTAACCCCGACTGGAAGGGCATCAATACCGTGCCACTGGTAGAGACCTCAGCTATGGTCAAGCCTCTCTAACGGGTGACCCTAAATAAGAAGCCAATCCTAAGGCAATATTTAATAGTCAAGTCTAGCCTTAATCTAATGGGTAACTCCTGGACCTGTGCTGGCTACGCAGTTCTGGAGTACAGGGATTGCTGCTAATGACTCTGCCTCTCTAACGAGGAAGCCGCCATCCCCATATTCACTCGGTGCTAGTTCTAACTCCTATCTGAAAGACTCTAAAATGATTAACTGAGCTGAACTGATTGACTAAACTAAACTTATTAGCTGATCTGGATTAGACTGAGTTAACTAAACTGATACTAGTGGTATTATTTAGCGGAGCTAAACTAAGTTTACTGAGTTCCCTTGAGTGAAGGACTGTATTGAGTTCTGAGGACTGACTGAGAGCATCGTGATAATATGATATCTCTTTAGGCAGACAGCTATATTTTTTGGGTACAAGTACCCCCAGGACTCGATGGAAGGAAACTGACACTTCTTGATCATAGGAATAACATTCACAATTCATAATACCATAAGTAGGGAATTCCATGATACATATGATTTCATATTATTGATCACGAAAGACAATGCATATAATATGTACATAATTGCATGATTCTAATTTGATGAGCATTCCATAGCATAACAACAATACATAATAATTTGCATGGAATTCATTTTGAGTCATAAAGGATAGAGAATGGACTTGTCATTTGGGTTCTACTTAGCTATATTGCATGATTTCTAGTCTCTTAGGTATTTCATAAAACACCTTGCATGAACTCTTTAAGGCATAGGTGTATTCACAAATTTACACCACATTAATCCACCCAAATTCATGGGTTCCAGCTACATGATCATAATCTTTATGAAAATTCGTCAAATTCCCACTCTATAGCACAAACAACAAACAACAACATGAATACAACCATATCACCACAAAACATCATGATTTAGTAATCAAAGATTAATTCTTGAACTCTACGGATGAAAGGAATCCGTGGATGAACACTACGCATACCTGACTCAAGGTTCTTGATGTTTTTGAACGTGAAGGGTTTGAAATCCTTTGATTTTCAATGAAGATTGGGTCTTGTTCTTGGAGATTAAATTTATAGAGAAACCCGAGTTTTTGTTTGTGAAATAATAATAAGCAAAATAGCTGAATTCGGACTCATTTGGGTATATATAGGCGAGTGGTAAGTGAAAAAAATACCCTTATTAAAACGGCCTGAAAGTAAACTGAACGTGGCGTGTGAAGAACCGACTGAAGGTCCGTCAGAAACTTGATGGTCCGTTATTTCGACCGTCATAGGTGGACCAGAAATGGGGTTCACTAGATAAGAGTTGACCACCTGGATGACGGTCCGTAAAAAATTTGATGGTCCGTCAACTCGTCCATCAATCCTTATCCAGAATGTGGCCCTACTACCTTGGCTGTGACGGTCAAAGTGGTGGTCCATCACTTGTTTGGTGTTCCGTCAACTTGGACGTCGCACCTGGGCATTTCGTTCAGTTTTGAGTAAAACATCCACAACTTCCTCGTCTGGTGTCGGAATTGGACAAAATTGGTATGGTTAGAAAGCTAACTCAATTTCCCACATGATAGAAAGTAGAAATCTAAAAAATACCACAGGTGCAAAAATAAATTTGTATATCAAAGAAATTACTAGCATCCTTAAGATGATTTCTAGCTAGGAATAAGCAAGGGTATTACAGGCTATATGGGAAATGTCCAGAATACCTTCAGCTTAAAAGTTGTAAAAAAAGTTGTCCTTGGTTATGATTCAACCCATTGACTCATTACAATATCATACAACTCGTAGACTTGAGTCATATCCTAAATAGTTAGTTGGACAACCATACACTGTCCGCCTTACGACTTCATGGTACCACTCATAACTAGACCCAACGACTCATAGGGTCCAGTCATAACCAACAAAATACCTAAATAGGTCAGACAATGGAGAACCTACAACTTCACCTAATAACTTGTAAGCTATCCTTATGGTTCCTTGTGAGCCACTCATACTCAGAACAGAGTCAAGCCATTAAGTTTCTGATTTGGTCAAGGTTTGTCCTAAAGACTCGTCTCCATCCTTAATCACTCATTTCCAAGTCATAACCAAGATAGAAAACCCAACCACCATCCACTATACACCTTATTACTATGGTCAGTTGACCCGTCAAGACAACATATGACTCATATGGCAAGTCATAATCAAGGCAGTAAGATCAAAGCTCTTGAAATTTCCAAGGGCCAAAATTTAGGGTGTTTCAACTCTCCCCCACTTGGATCATTCATCCTCAAATGATGGGACAAGTAATTGACTAGCACAATTAAACCCCAAACATCACTATTTTTACCTTTACCTAAGTTAGAAAGCAAAGATTCCAAGGAAATCAATGTTTTCTTTAACAAAGTCAAAAAACAAAGATATTAAGAATAACACATACCTAACGCACAATTTTCCTGAGTGGAAGACAAGAATAGATACTTGGACTTCATGTCCTGTTTGGCTTCCCAAGTAGCTTCTTCAGCCTTGTGGTTCCTCCGTAGAACCTTTGCCGAAGCAACATCCTTCGTCCACAACCGACGAGCCTGGTAATCAAAATTTCAATAGGGACTTCCTCGTATGATAAGGAATCTGAAATACCAATATCCTTTATAGGAACAATTTGCGATGGATCCCCCAAACACTTCCTCAAAATAGTTGCATTGAACACCGAGTGAATAGATCTCAAACTAGATGGAAACTCCGATTCATATGCGACATTACCAACCCTCTTTGAGACCAAGTACAAGCCAACATACCAGGGACTGAGCTTGCCCTTCTTCTCAAACCACATTACCCCCTTCATGGGAGACACCTTCAAGAATACTCTATTACAAACCTCAAACTCTAACTTCTTATGCCTCATATCTGCATAGGACTTTTAATGAATTTGGGTGGATTTGAGCCTATCCCGTATTACCTTCACCTTATCTATGGCTTCGTGAACCAAATTTATGCCAAATATCTCTGCCTCACCAACCTCGAACCACCTAATAAGAAACCTACACCTCTTATCATACAAGGCCTCAAATGAAGCCATTCCAATGTAGAGTAGTATTATTATATGCAAACTCTATAAGAGGGAAATGTTCAACCTAACTACCACCATAATCAATCACGAAAGCTCAAAGCATATATTTCAATATATGAATAGTCCTTTCCACTTGCCATTCGATTGTGGGTAGAAAGTCCAACTAAGACTGACTTTAGTCCCCAAGCCTTTCGGAAAGGACCACCAAAAGTGTGATGAGAACAGAAAACCACGGTCTAACATGATAGAAATAGGTGCCCCATTCAACTTAACAATTTCATCATTAAACATCTTCGCATAATCCTTCGATGAGAAGGTTGTCCTCACTGGCAAAAAGTATGCAAACTTAGTCATCCTATCCACGATGACCCAAATTGAATCAAACTAATTTCGAGACCGAGAAAGATAATGAAATCTATATTGATCACTTCCCACTTTCACACAGGCACTCAATTTCTTGATACAATTCTCTGGACGTCAAATTCTTAACTTTCACTTGTTGGCACACCATGCACTTAGCCACAAAATTAGCCGCATCCCATTTCATATTATTCCAACAACAAATCTTCTTAAGCTCATGATACATTTTCATTAAACCAGGATGAATAGCATAACATGACTCATGTGTCTCGGCCAAGATCCTCTCTCACAACCCATCTACATCGGGAACGCACAGTCTCTCTTGGTACCGTAAAGTAATATCAGTACTAACCTCAAAGGCCATCACTTTCTTCTCACATACATCACCCTTAATTTGCACCAATATAGGATCTAATACTTGTTTCTATTTCTCCTTAGCACCAAGAGATGACTTTACCACCTCCTAAATAATCACACCACCATCTTCCTAGTCCAAGAGGCAAACTCTAAGGTTAGCCAAATAGTGAACATCTCTCACCAATTATCGCTTCTTCTCTTTATCCAAATGAGCTAGTCTCCTTATGGATAACCTACTAAGAGCATCAACAACCACGTTAGCTTTACCTAGTTGTTAGTGAAAGCTCATGTCATCATCTTTGAGCAGCTCAATCCATCTCTTTTGCCTGAGATTTATCTCCTTCTAAGTGAACACATACTACAGGATCTTATGATCTGAAAAGATATCCGCATGCACTCAACACAGAGAGTGACGCCAGTTTTTTAATGTGAACAACATAACCAATAACTCTAAGTCATGATTTGGATAATTTTTCTCATATACCTTTAATTGTCTAGAGGCGTAAGCTATCATCTTGCCATGTTTCATGAAAATGTAACCAAGAACCACATGAGATGTATCGCAACAGACCACAAAAACATTAGTGTCTTCAAGCAAGGTCAAGACCTAAGCCGAAGTCATCTTATCCTCATGTTTCTCTAAACTACACTTACAAGCATCGAACCATAAGAACTTGACCTTCTTCTAAGTTAACTTAGTCAACGGGGCAGCTATAGTTGAATAACTGTCCATAAATCTCTTGTAGCAACTAGCTAAACCCAAAAAGCTTCGAATATTAGTTCGAGTCGTGGGTCTAGGCCACCTCTTAACCACTGGAACTTTCTATGGATCTGCCATGATCCCTTCACTAGTATGACATAACCCAAAAAATTTACAGTGTTCAACAAAAATTTGCATTTCAAAAACTTGGCATATAATAGCTGATCTTTTAAGGTCTATAATATAATATGGAGGTGGTCGACGTGATCCACCTCACTCTTTGAAAATACCGGAATATCATGTATGAATATAATGATGAACAAAATTAAAAACTAACTAAAGAACCTATTCATTAAGTCCATGAATTCCATCAGGGCATTAGCCAACCCAAAAGACATAACGAGGAACTCAAAATGCCCATATTAGGTATGGATGTAAGTCTTACAGATATTCACCTCCTAATCTTTAACTGATGATACCCAGACCAAAAATTAATCTTGGAGAAAAACTTAGCACCCTAAACCTGATCAAACAAATCATCTATCCTTGGAAGGGGTTATTTATTCATTACCATTACCTTATTCAATTATTGGTAATCAATACACATCCGAAGGAACCCATCCTTTTTATGAACGAACAATACCATTGCAGCCAATGGCGACATATTAGAACGGATGAAACCCTTGTCTAAGAGATCTTTTAATTGCTCCTTAAGCTCCTTTAACTCAGCTGAAGCTATTTTGTACGGGGGAATAGAGATAGGACAAGTGTCCAAAACATGATCAATCCCAACATCAATCTCTCTATCGGGAAGAACACCAGGAAGGTCATTAGTGAAAACCTCAAGGAATTCATTCACCGCAGGGATGGATTAAAGAAGGACCTTCTGAGTTAGAATCTTTAACCCAGGCCAGAAGGTAGAGACACCCCTGGAGATTAATCTTTGGGCTTTAAGATATGATATGAACCTTTCCTTAGGAGCTAGGGAACCACTTTCCTACTCAATATCCGATTCATTAAGGAAATTATAAAAAAAACTTATGGGTCCGACAGTCTAGAGAAGTATAGCATGAGTGTAACTAATCCATCCCTAATATGAAATCAAAATTAACAATGTCTAGTTCAAACAGATCCACCAAAGTCTCCGAAGCACCCATAGATACCACATAACCCCTATAGACTCTTTTAGTAATCACAGAGTTAGCCACCGAGGTAGAAACAAAAAGGGGTCTGAAATACACTCGGGATAGAAACCAAAATACATAGCCACAAATGGGATCATATAAGAAAGAGTAGACCACGGATCAAGTAAAAAGTACACATCACTAGAAAAGAGTTTAAATATACTAGTAACAACATCCGATGATGCCTCGGGCTCCTGGCAGGTAGCGAGAGCATAGAGTCAATTTCTACCAGTGTCGGAGCTAGATGGTGCACCCTTTTATGTCAAAGTTGAAGAAGTGGTAATCAAAACCTTATTTGCCCCAAAAGTAACCTTGGCCACTATATAGTTTCTAAGCATATGCCCCGTCTGACCACAATTGAAGCACTTGTACCTTTCTTCATCTCAGAAATCCCAATGCAGTCGACCATAAAATCATTAAGAAGGATATGATGGAGATGATTGGGCCCCACTATCATGAGATTGGGAACCCTATACCGGATAATTTTTTCCACCCTGAAAATGTATATCACCAGACGGCTTTGGGTAGGGAGCACTAGTCGTCCAGAGGATCTAAAATTGCCCCACTTCTTTTTGGACCACTTTACACCATCTCTACCACTCTGTTGTTTCCACACACCCCCCACCACCACCACCATTACTCTAAAAGCTAAAATTTATTTCTTTCTCTTTCCCTAATTTTAACCTACTTCCTCTTCTCTTTCTCAACCTGCTACATATATATAGTTAGCCTGGAGATGTCCATATCCTTGTTCAGCAAAGTAGCCTTACTCTCTAAAATCAAGTCTCCAGACAAGCCAAAAGAAAACTTCCCTATTCTAGCCCTCATGCTAGAAACCAACTCCAAAGCATATCGGGATAACTGGTGAAACTTCAAGGAATACTCCTTGAATGACATCTTACCTTGCTTCAATGTAACAAACTCTTTCGCCTTCACCTCCCTCAGCTCTTGAGAAAAGAAATGGTCCAAGAAAGTATTAGAAAAATTATCCCACAAAGCTAACTCAGCATCGTCACCCCTTGACTGGTCCCATTCCTCGTACCCCCTAATAATCCATATCTTTCAATTGGTAGGTCGTGAACTCCACTCCCTCAACATTTGAGGCATGAATTATATGGAAGATCTTTTCTATCTCATCAAGGAAACTTTGAGGATCCTCCTCGACCTTGACAGCAGTAAAGGTTGGAGGGTTCAATCTCATAAACTGGCCAACCCTTATGGCCTCAAAAGATGGAGTAGTAGAAGAACCATGCTCAGACTTAGAACCTACCAACTGAGATAATATGTGAATTGAATGAAGAAACTCAATATTTATTACGTCAACCTAAGCAGATCGAGAAGGACTGGAGGGGATAGGTGGAAATCGAAAAGGACCTTCAGGAACTAGACCTCTAGATTGGGTCTGGACCCCATAAGCAGGATCTATCCCATCAATGTTGTACTCGAGTGGGACAGAGGAGTTTCTATAAGCTTTATATCATTTTAGAGAAATAATTTGGATAGGAAACAAGAGGGAATGAGAGAAGATTTCAGTACCTTAGGCTCTATAGCCCAAAAATAGAACACAAGATAGAGAAACATTCCTAAATATCTTGTATCTTCCCCCTTATGAGTCTGGTGTGCTACTTACCCTTAAAAGAGACTCTACTCAACACGGCTTCGTGAACACCCAATTGATAATGAACCTAGGCTCTGATACTAATCTGACATGACCCAAACCAAGGCCTAGTTGTGTCGAGTATCTCAAGTCCAACCAGGATCGGAGATCACCTCCAATACCCAAACTATTAACTTCCCTACGCCCCCATGTAAGATGAATTCCAAAAATATAACAAGATAAGACAATATTAAATTAAAGACATAATAATAAGTCTAAAATCAAAACCAAAAGCCACAACCAATTAACCAACCAATACCAATCACTATAAGTAAAACATCCTATAAGAAAGGGAAATATGGTACCAAAAATTCAAAATCTCATCCCAATTGCATTTTTAGAATGGGAAAAAATTGGTCGCATCCTGTCCTAATAGGCTCTACCGCAAATGCTCAAAGCGATGATGCAACAAAGCCGGTCCTTAAAAGACTTTTGAGATGGCCAAAAATCCAATCTTGATTATTCTTTTGTGATGATATATCTCATCTCAAATAGACTAACTACCTGGTCCTAATTATCTTTTTGCAATGATATGTCTCATCTCAAATAGACTAACTACCTGGTCCTAGTTACTTTTAGCGATGGTATATCTCATCTCAAATAGACTAACTATCTAGTCATAATTATCTTTTAGCGACAATATATCTTGTCCCAAATAGACAAACTACTTGTTCATAATTATCTTTTAGCGATGATATATCTCATCTCAAATAGACCAACTACCTAGTCCTAAATTATCTTTTAGGTACAAAAAATACTTGGTCCTAAATTATCCTTCAGCGACGAGCAAAATTCTTTTCCTAGATCAGCCTTTAAGGATGAGAAAAGATAAGCAATATTCTAGTCCTAGATCGATCTTTAAAGACGAGCAACACCTCTAGTCGTAGATTAACATTTAAAGACGAGCAATATTTATAGTCTCTAATTGACCACAAATGAGGCTAATATATACCAAAAAATAATAAATTTCATCAATTTATGTGAAATTTTTATCGAGAATCTCGATAAAAAATATGATATAATTAGAGACAAGAAAACTAAGTTAACATTCCATGATATTAGTTTCAATATATGTTTCACAAAAAACATAGTTACCATCCCGATCGAGCTACAGTATGAAATCATATTTTCCATAAGATTTGAATATATATCAAAAAAATAATCAAGTAACTCCTATTTCTACTTTTTAAGTCCTCCACTTTCTGTTCAAATTGCCAACTTCCATCACAGGGCAAAAAAAATTCAAGTCCTCCAATTTTAGTTCCTACTGCTTCACCTAAATCAAGAAACTCTTACAACAGTAAAGTAGAAAATTAGTACATCACTTTAGGAGAAAAATAATATGTGAAATCGGTTTAACTATTCATAAATCACATGTAAAAATATTTAGTATTTCAAAGTTAAGGAGTTGGTGGAAATATTTAGTACTTCACCTTTATATCTCTGTTGAGCACAATTAGACATCTAACTTCGGAACTGACCTACAACAAAAGAACATAGATAGAGAAGTAAATTCTACCAAAATATGATATATAGTCAAAGTTTAAATAATTTGTATACAAATACAAAAAGTAACCAAAAAAAGAATTTCAAAAGATCAGTTCAATGACTTTAAGTCCCAAGTATGTCCAGTTTTGAAGCTATCGAAACGCCATAGTAGTAGAAGCTTGAAACATAAGGTTTGGACTCAAGCTAGTTTAGTTTGAGTCCCAAGTATCTACTTTTGGTCTCAACTCTGAAAGCTACCAACTTTAATTAGCCTAAATATGAATTAGTAGCAGAAAAGGTCTTTTTTATCATTTATGTGCATGGCTTTGCCAGAGTACATTATTTTTTCCAGAATCTCAAAAGAAAAATCACATGAGATGCTAAATTTGTTTTCATGAATATGACTTTTCTTTTTTATACTCTTCTTGTAATCTTTTTATTTAACACGAACCTTTGCACATAGTTTATATTTATTTTTTGTGATACATAAACTCTAATGCTTTGTTTTTCACTTTCCTCGAGTCGAGGGTCTACTAGAGACATTTTCTCTACCTATCAAGATAGGGGTAAGGTCTGTGTACACTCTACCTTCCTCAAATCTCACTTTAGGGATTATATCAGGTACATTGTCATTATTGTTGCTAAGCTCAACTACTTTGTTATGTGGAATCTACAAAAAATGGTTTACCACAACCCATCAAAATCCACTCTACATATAGGAAATTACAAATAATGTGGCCAAACAATCTACCACCTTACATGTAAAATAATCAAAATCCTACATTTCAACAAATCCTACCATACCCAGTATACATGTTTCGTGGCAGTTTTTTTCTCTGTTAAAAAAAATATTGTGGGAAATCAATATCTTAATTATAAGATTCATATCGTATCGCGATACCATAGCATTAAGACAATATTTATTAAAATCAGTTGAGACAAAACAAGAGAGCTTTGAAGGGAATATCATCCATACCCGGAGGCTCTTTGGGTGCAACAAACATATATATGTCTTGTGTGTACTTATAGAATGTTTTACGTATATATTTCATGCAAAGTAATCACATTAATGCTCATAGCTCTAAAGGAAATAGCATATAGCCCCTTAGGCCCCTTGAGTGAAACAAATATGTATGTGTGAGAGAGAGAGAGAGTACTTATAGAATGTTTCACGTACATATCAATTGATATTAGTGATTACCAATTTGATATACAACTAAACTAATAGTATAGCCTTATACTGTATTTACGTGACTGGTACATTGTAGCTCCACATCAAACCAAATACCCTTTCAATTTGATCAAATGAATAACAACCCTACCATCCTACATATTTTAGCTAACTTACTTTTAAACTAAGAAAATGGATAGAAAGAAAAATATTATATCCATAAGACTCTCTACATGTGGATATGATAGCTTTGATCTATGTCCATTTTATGTAGTAGCATGTTTTTACCATATTTATTTTTCACCCAAATCAACAAGGGAAAGATCTCACCCAAATAAATAAGCATAAATACTTTCCCTGGACAATTGAATCACCATCTATATATGAGTATCAAATTTCTCCACTAGCATATCACAAAAGGAAACAATAACGTTCATATATGGAAACAATGACATTAGAATATCAGGGTCAAAGAAAAGCAGACGCTATAAAATACACATTTATTGAAATAAAAAAAAGTAGGTGTTTGGCTCTCTAGCCTGCTAAACACCAACATAACAACGAGACTTACACCATTACCTTATCCTATACAAGATTTTATGCGACACAATAACCGCACAACACTTTTTAGGATTAAGAGATGCAATCTAGCCAACTGTGTGGTTCTCTAGTACACCTCTACACCTACAAATCAAGTACGAGGCCATGGTACTAATAGCTTCAATGACATATCAGCACTGATCAAGATGGAACTTGTTATTTGATCGTAGGTCAAAAAAGCTTCTAGTTTGTCAAATGTGCTAAGCACAATAACAAATACACATAAGTGAGAAGATCTAGCCGACCTTAATTTCAACAAGACTCATGTAACTATGTCAACTAATGGTACTACTACTTCATAGGTAAGTTATAGAAACTATTCTAGTTTTCTAGTATATAATTAATAGTATTACTACTTCACAGGTAAGTACCACAGGTAAGTCACATGAGATATAGCAACTTAAATGACCATTGGTTGAATGACCCAGCCAATTAATGGTACTATAGATAAGTTAAATGACCTAGCCAATTAATGGTACTACTACTTCACAGGTAAGTTATAGAAACTATTCTAGTATTTCACTCTTTACAGTCTCATATCCCTAAGTAGATGTATAAGATTTAAGACCTATCAAACTAATATATAAGATGGAGTTGTTCAAATGCCAAGCACCACTCACTTCCAACCCGAAGATTATGAGTTCTAGTCAGTTAGTTGCTACAGTTACAATAAAATAAAATCTCATTCAGACAACAACCATATACATGTGATGAAAGATTTACCTTATTTAGATACCAACTAAAATAGAACCTCATCAGTAAAATAGAACCTCATAAAGGATTAACAAAATTGCATGCTACATACAAAAACCACTTGCTACAGTTCATGCATTTCAAATTTCTCAAACCAATATAATAAATATACAGAGGGGAGTGAGAAGGTATATAGTTACTAACTTAGAGAGCATAAGGCTGTTGTCATTAATTTAAAATTGGCGATGTTGTAGCCCTGACTTGTGGTTGTTGAGCAGCAAAGAATTCTTTTATTTTCCTTATTTCCTTCATCTTATCTTCTAAGGTAGATAGATGATCATTCAAGGACTTATTTTCCTCATTCAAGTACTTTTTTTCCTCTTGAGTAGAATGTAGTGTGGATAATAAATCAACCTTGGAGGAAGTGCCACCTTTTAAGTCTTTCGCCTTTACTCCACCCCCGAAGGCAACTGCATGGCTATGATTTTAAGGTCCAAAACACTTTTCAACAATATATATGCTAGATAAAGATGGCTCTGCATTCACTATTTCTTCTATTTGAGCTTGCAAAATATAGAAAGAAATATTTTCTACCATTATTCCATATAATTTCAAGTAATCACTATGCATATTAAATTTACCAATCGCGCATGTTTTTGAATTGTTTAAGGTTCAACTAGCTTGTTATCTTTCTTTCAACTCTCATAGAAAATAGGCCCCAAATCAGGTGAATTGCCATCTCTCCCCCCCCCCTTTTTACATCAGAGACAATGATGTTAAATAACACCTTATAAATATTTTTAATATAAAAATAACTTTATGATAACACTTTTTCAAAAATAATATCTTGAATAGGCTTGCTACCCATGTGATGAAGCATTGTTAACTTAGCTCGATTTGTTGTATTCTTTTTACTTCTCTCCTATATTTGTAAAATAATAATCTAAATAAAAAGAGAGTTTCCTAAATCCCCCCAAGGAATATAGATAAAATTATTTGTATACCTTAAAAGTTTTGAAAGAAAAATGTTCCTTTACCAACCACTCCCTTTCTTTCTTGTCTATTCCATCTGGCTTATTCTTCGGAGCTTATGGAAGTGACTTATTCTTTACATATTTTACATATAAGTATCCTCTCCATTTGTTTCATAACTCATTCATCCATATCAAAATATGTTCATGATGATCACTCAATTCAACACCCTCAAATTTGTCCTACAATTATCAAAATATGGGATAAGTTAATGCATTGCAAATACTATTAAAAAATTACCAAGAAAGGACAAGAACATGAAAAATATGGTGAGGTAAGTTTTTATAAGAATAAGCAGAGCTTCTATAGTAAAAAAAATAATTTGAATCAGATGTAGATATGTTAATTACCAAGAAAGGATAATATCAGTCCATGATGATACTCCCAGTGTACATATATTATGATCATGAATAATTTTTCATAAATATCTCAAAAATAGATTGCCATTTTTCCAACCATTCGATTATTATAAAAGTTTAATTTGAGATATTCTCCAATTTCAAGTGTGGAAACTTCTTTGCACTTATTGCTACCTCGAACTCTTTTAAACTTTCAAAGATTAGATGAACCTATAGTTCTACAATTTAGTAAAAACTATAACAATCAAATTTAATTCAACAAATTAATAACATATGAATTCAAAATATACCTTTTTCAATATTTTGAGAGTGTTGCATGACTTGATCAACAGATGGAGGCAATGAAATATTCGCTAGCATATCCTCTTTCTCAAGAATTAAAGAATCTTTATCTGTTCTTCACATTTTTTGACTATAAGACACGGTAGAACTTGAACTTGTGATTTTAGATGGAGTTTGCACATGTTGGTTAGAACAGAGGGTGCTCTTGTTTAAAGATTCAACTTTTTTTTTCAGAAATGCCTAAAGAGGAGATCAAAGATATAGGTCTATGCTCTAGTCCCTTTCCTATAGCACCTAAAATCAAAAGAAATATTATTAAAATTCATCAAATACATAGTAGATTTGGAAAAATAAAACATATTTGAACAAATACTTACTTGTTTAAAATTCATGAGTGTATTTCTTACCAATGGTTTCCATTTCTGGACTAATAGACATGGTGGAGTATTTAAGCCCTTTTCCTCGACCCATCTGAATAAAACCTAGAACAACAAAACAGATACTATAGTTTAGTATTTAATTCATATAAATATATGGCACATAACTTTACCACATGTGTGATCATTGAAGACATCTTTAGTTGACAGCTTAGAATATCAATAGCAACTTGATTTCAATCAGTATGTAAAATATCTTACTTGTTTCACACTCTTGGAGGTATTGCTTGACAACATTACTAGATTGAGGAAATAGACTCTTAGTTGAAATATTATATTTCTCATCTAAAGATCTAAAACCTCATCCTTGTCCTTTTCCTATAACACCAGGCACGACAAATGTATATATAATGCTCTTTCCAGTTGATCTAGCCTCATTTTTAGTCTTTAATCGTGTCATCTTGAACCTGTAAAAAAACCAAAAGTGAAAAAAATAGGAAAAAAAATATGGGATGATATAGTAATACAGGAAATCATCATGCGTGTTAATATAAGAAGATCTACCAATATAATTATTATTTTAGACAACCAAATCATTACCTCATTAGTTTCTTTTCATTTTTTTCTGATGGACTTCCTAACTATACTATATCATCAACTATTTCAATATCATCATACATCTTTTCCAATGTCTCATAGGAATCACGAGGTTGAGTCTTCCTCACCACTTCCTAACCTTTGTTGTAATTATCATTAACATAAAACACTTGAGATGCTTGGTCCGCGAGAATAAATGGCTCATTTATTTTCAAAAATCTACCCGGATTAACACTCACGAAGTCATACTCATCTTTTTTTACTTCCTTTATTTCATCATACACATCAATACAATTGCATCAAAATAAGATCACTCTTCTATCCGGTACAAATTGCAACTCAATAACCTCTGTTAAAACTCTATAGTAATAAACGTTCTCACTAGGAGTACCATTATCGGCAACTACAACAACAACACAATTTTGAGTTATTAACTTTTTATAATAATCTTATACATGAAATCTATATCCATTACCAATATAACCATTTCAGTGTGTCAAATATTTGGTAGGACCACGTGAAAGTGAAAGCAGATCTTCCATGATCCGACTATCACCTTCTTTACGCAATTGTGCAACCTATCAATAAGATTGAACTTAATACTTTAGAACGAGTAATATAATATTAAAATATTAAATATGATGGTTATGTATTACTTACCCTATCTTTTAACCATTTAATAAATTATCGGTTCCATTCTGCATCAAACAAGTGTCTAATAGTAACCTTATGAGATTGTGAAAATTCTCTACAAAATTAAAGTTAATATTAAATCTCATATATAAAAGAAATTACCCTAAAGGAAATAATAAAAATGAAACTACATGAGTGTTTTCCATACTTAAGATATAGTAAGACTTCATCACAATTCATCAATATGTATATATGTGCTTGTTCCAATTTATCAGACTCAATCTCATATGTATCTTTAGCTCTCAAAGTTGTTTCAAGTTGATAAAATATAGATAAACCTCCATCAGATTCTTTTGAACCCCCATAATAATTTCTTTCAGGCCGACTAAATTTTGTGTTAATTTTATGCAAATACCTTGAACATAAGGTCATACACTCATTTGCAATGTAGCCCTCTGCAAAAGAACCTTCAAGGCATGCCCTATTACTAATGAGAGATTTCAAAAAATACAACCATCATTCCACAGGATACATCCACCTATAATGAGTAGGCCCAGCAATCTTAGCTTTAGTAGCTAAATGAATAGGCAATGTACTGTGATATCAAAAAATGAAGGAGGAAAGACCTTTTCTAACTTACGAAGTGTTATGGAAATTTGCACTTCAATAAGTTCCAAATCATCAATTCTCAACTCTTTGGATCCAAGCACACTAAAAAAATAAGTTAACCCAATAAGTGGTTCGCACACTTCTTTAAACAACATACCATGAAGTGCAAGAGTGATTAGATATTGTAGAAGAACATGATAATCATGACTTTTCAACCCATATATCTTGGGATCTTTTAAGTTCACACGTAGAGAAATATTAGATGAAAAACCATCAGGAAATTTCAAATACTTTAAGAAAAGAAAAAATTTGTGCTTATCTTTAGAAGGTAATGTGTATCCTGTAGTTAGAACTTCAACTTTCTCCCCTTTTTGGATGAGGTGCAATTCTGGTCTAATGTTCATCTCTTGCAAATCTAATCGAGTGTTAATTGTATCCTTGGTATTTTCTTTAACATTCATGAATATCCCCATAATAGCCTCACATATATATTTTTCAATATGCATAACATCCAAATTATGTCGCAATAAGAGATACTCCTAATATGGAAGCTTAAAAAAGATACTTTTTTTGTTCTAGTTATCCTTTCAATATTTATGGGACAACTTCTTTATTTTTGGTATTTCTTGATAATTGTTGCCCTTCAAGATCTTGTACTTGATTAAGTATCTCAGTACCAGAATGATTTTTGGGTGCTGGACTTTTCTCTTATGTACCATCAAAGGACTGCTTCTCATATATCTATTTGTGACTAAGATCAGGAAGGTAACGCCGATGACCCATAAAATACTACTTCTTACTATTAGCCAATCAAATTAATGAAGTGTCTTTGTTGCAACACGGACATGCCATTTTTCCTTTGGTACTACATCCAGATAAATTTTCATATGCTGGAAAGTCATTGATGGTCCATAACAAAGATGCAGCAACATGAAATTCTGTTTAGTAGATGCATCACATGTCTCAACTCTAATTTCTCATAACTCATTCAATTCCTCTATTAATGGCTGAGGATATATAACAATTGCATCTCCTGGATCATTTGGACCAGGAATAAGCATTGATAAAATAAAATTATCTTGTTTTATACACAACCAAGGTGGTAAATTATAAGGAATAAGAACCACAGGCCAAATGCAATGTGAGGGTTTTGAATTCCAAAATAGCTGAAATCCATCACTCGCAAATCCAAGTCAACATTATGAGGCTCGGCCGCAAATGAAAGATAACGTTCATCAAGTGACTTCCATGCCATAGAATCAGCAAGGTGCCTCATTATTCCATGATCAACTCCCTTATCCTTATGCCATGTCATTAGAGTAGATATCCTTGCAGACATGAACAACCTCTGAAGTCTAGTCGTCAAGGAAAAATAGCACAAACTTTTTACTGCTATCTTTTAACCTTTTTTCTTCCTTATTCTCGGCTATGGGTATCTATTATCCACCTAGACACACCATAAACTTTTCAAGAATCGAGTAAGATATCTTACTTCCAGTATAACATGCAATCATTAGTGCAAGCATCTATCTTTTTGTAAGAAAATTCGAGTTCTTGAATTATTTTCTTTGCCTTATAATATTAGTTTGGCAAATTGGCATCATCAGTCAACCTCTCCTCTTTTAACATTTTCAATAACATTAAAAATAATGCATTACTCCAACAGCCCATACTTTGGATGTAAAGCAATTTAATAAAATAGGAAAGCTTTAATGCTTTTGAATTTTTGTATAATGGCTGCTCGAAATCCTTCAATAGTTTATAAAATTTTCTTTCTTCAAGATTTGGCTCCTCCTCAAATAAATCATCACAATCAATGTGTGCAGATCCACCATCAAGATTAGGATACAAATCTCTCAATAATTCTTACACTTCATCTTCATTTACATATTCTTTCATTTCATCATCACGTTCATCTTCTGATTCAGATTCAGATAATGGTTCACCCAAGCGCTCCCCATGGTGAAACCAGGAAGTATTTTGAACTATTCTATGTACTTTTAAATGTGTCTCAACTATATTACCAATTCCCAAAGTAGTATTGCAACAGTTGGTACATAGACATCGTATTTTATGTTCTTTTTCTATTTTTTGAAAAGCATAATTCAAAACTTTTTCACTCTATTTTTGTAGATTTCATTGGACCGGTCATTAATAAGTTGCATCCATTACTTACTAGGTTCCATAAACTTTTAAAATACATATAATATTAGATTGAGTAAAAATAAAGGATAAAAAATTATAATTAAGATGCATAGACTCATAGACACATTCTCAACAAAATAATTCTACGTAAGGTTATGAGGTCAATTCCCAGACAGGGGATAATATGTTTTCCGAAAAGTTTTAGTTTCAAAGTTTCTAGCTTTCTGTATCTTTATTCATTAGAAAGGTACAAGGAAGAAAATGGCACAGGGAAACTAAGAAAGACTAATCTATACTTTTGGGAGGTGTAATTTTGTCTACATAAAGTATCCACAAAAATGGTTCTAACATTTGTTTAGGCTCCACTAAAGTCAAGAGGAAAATATGGTGTCACATATAAGAAAATTTGATTTCAAATCAAAACTTCTAATTTTGTATCTACTTTGATATCTCATTATTATTTATGGGGTTCGGTTTAGATTATTGGATTTCTAGGATCAAGAAGAGGCAACTTTCATCTGGTTAACCTCTTCAAAATATTAGTTTGAGTAAACCAGTGTATTCTTACATAGTGGAGTCTGGGGACGATAGAGTATACGCAGACCATACCACTACCTCAGGTGAAGTAGAGAGGTTGTTTCTGATAGACCCCAGCTTAGGACCGATAAGAGTATAACAAACACAACAGAAAACAGTATAACTAAGTTATCTTATGTCTAAAAATAATCAAATAACAACTTAGTAAACAATGACCATTTAGTGTCATCATACTAGAAAACAAATCTTTTTCAATAAGTCACTTACTTCATCTAACTGTTTAACTTACCAACAATGAAATCAATAAAGACTACATCATCATGGAAACTCCACCAAAGCATTGCAACAAAGCACTTTGGAGATTAAAACTTGCAGCAAAGCACATTGCATCAAAGAAATCAGTAAAGACTACACAAAGAAGATTAAAACTTCAGCAAACAATAAGAAACTGAAAAAATAAAACTTTGGATCAGTACTACACAGAGACCAAAATCATTGCAGCTAGGGATGTCAAAATAAACCCGTTAAGGATAAACCCGCCCAACCCACCTAAACTTTTTAGGGTTGGTACTCTGTTCCCAACCTCTGATTCAACATTTTTCTTGAGTCTCGATTACTTAATTAAACTTAAATCACTATAATTTCTACCATGAAGTCGTTGTTGTCTACTGGTATTATTCTAATTTCATAAAGGTTAGTAGCTTTTTGTTTCTATTGCTACTAAGAAAGTTCAAATGAAAAAGAAATAGTGAAAAGTTTTGGACTGGATTCTTTTCCCCTTCCATATGTAAACAAGAATAATTTGAATCTAGGTAGAGTTGATGTTAGAAATTTGAATTGAAACATAAGGAGTAGGGCTTGGATATCTTTTGAACCTGTGTCCAAACTGTAGTTATATGCTTAGTTCCTACTTTATTATGTATTCTAAAACCCACAGAAGTAATTAGTGCTTTAAGAACTTTCTGTTGTGAATTAATAGAATTGACACCTGCTTCGAATACATCTTATGATTCTTAACCCACATGAGATGGAATACTAGTTAAATCGGACTGTGCTTACTAGTGTACAGGAAATGAGGTAGAGAAAAAGAGTAAATATGTCAATTTTATATACTAGCATAGATTTAGGGAGGAAGGATGCAATGATTTTGTTAAAAATATGTTCTTACTAGCAACTATATCTGGACCGCTAAAACCAGGTTTTTTTTATGAGATAGAGATCACAGAACACTTAAAGACTATTCCAAACAACTTTTCATGTCCCGCCAACTCGAGTGATGATTTGGTGTCAAATATGAACTATCCATCGATAGTCATTTCTCTATCTAAGGTAGAAGAAACCAAGAAAGTAACCACAATAGTAACTAAAATTGATGTAGAAGAATTAGTATATACAATAATCATAACAACACCAGATGCATTAAAAGTCTTAGTGAGTCCAAACAAATTGAAATTTACAAGTAAGACAAAGAAACTGAGCGATCAAGTAAGTTTTAAAGTAATGTCTAGACAAAGACCTTTTTTGGATCAATTACATGGTCTAATGGTAAGAACAAGGTTAGAAGTCCATTTGTTACCTCTTTTTCGTATCATTTTGTTGAATCTGCCACTTAACCAGTCAGTATATTTATATTAGTACTCAATTTTACTAGTTTTGTCTCTTCTTCTTTAGCAGCATGATCGATAGAATGGCCTTTATGGATTTTAATTCAGGAAGATCTTTCACTTAAACATACGCATCTCACCTTCTGTAATTACATCTGGCCATGTTTTGTCCTTCCTATGTTTGCATCCATTTTGTGCTTGGTGAAGTGTTGATGAAAGTGGATGAAAGATGTTCTATGGATATCCGGCCTATAGGAAGGCCTCTTTGTATTACATTATAATGTTTTACATCTTTACTATACTCTCTTCAATATCACAAATGGACTAATTTCAATTTTGATGAGAATTGAGGCACTGGATACTTCATAGTTAATTGGATACTTGAATTCATTCTAACACTTACTAATTACAAATGACATCAACATTGAACTAGATGCCTTATTAGTTGTCGCAAAGACTTCACTCCCCTTAACATATCTCTAGATTCACAGGAAGTTATTAACTTGTTAGTCAGTCATAAGGTGATATAATCGAATTATATTTATCTATGTTTCAGTTTAAGACAGTCTGAAGGAGACGTTCTTTGTAGATGATCCAATCCGTTGTTTCAAAGTTGCTACATTATTGAAGGTGTTAGATTGGTGATGTTGTAATTTAATCAACTCTATTTTCGTGGTCTTGCAGCAAGGAGTTTTCACAAAGAACATCAATACAGGAAACACCTTGACTCGAGGACTGAGAGATGGAACGGTGTGGATTAACTGCTATGATGTATTTAGTGCTATGATTCCTTATACTAGTTCTATGTTTTTCGGGTTGAAAGTTTTTGAAATGTTGTACATATTATTAACACTAAGAAGCAGCATCATAAACATGAGTTATGAGTTATGACTTAAGACTTATGTCTTCCACTATGTATTTATATATGGACGTAAACCATTACCTTTGTCATGAATGCAGGAAGATGCCATTAGCCGCAGTAAATTGATAAAGTAAAGAGCTTATTTCATTTATCTAACAAAAAGGGCAAATCTAACAACTTACAAGATAAGACAAAAAAATGCATCTAGTAACTAACATATCAACAAATGAATTGACTTTGAAACAAGAGATCACAAATACATATCTGAGAAAACTAAAAATTCTCTGAAACAAGAGATCCAATAGAGTTAATAAAATTATATTGAACTAAAAATGAAAAAATACATATCTAAAAAATCGCTTAAACAAGAGATCACAAATACATATCTCAGAACCCTTTACATAGTAAAACTCACACAAAATTGATCCAATAGAGTTAAAGAAAATAAAAGGGTACACAAAAATGATTAATACTTCATCAAAAAATAAGAAACTAAAACCATAAATCACTTTGGATCACTATTACATCAGACAATACTTCATCAGTGCTGGAATAGGAAAACACCTAAAATGCACAATTAGCTGGAATAGGAAAACGCCTAAAAATGCACAATTATCATTTTCCAGAATAGGATAAGAAGCTACAGGGCATCATGAGCGTTGATATAGATCTAAAGCAGGTAGTTGCTCTGGAAAATAGAGAGATAAGATTTTATGGATGAGAAATCATACCTCGATCGGTTGCAATAGAAGCTGTGATAGAAATCAAAGAGATTAGGGCACGATTTGAGCATTCAATATGAGAAAAGTCGATGGAAATTTAATCGTTATTAATGTTGGAGATAATTATTAGGGCGTGATATATTTTTGGAGCTAGAATACAAAGGGTTTTTCTATTTTAATTTGGCGCGTTGAGTTTTACGCAGTATTTTTATTAAAATTTTATTAGATTAATTATTTGGTGGTACTTTAAATTTATCTAAAATTATTAATAGGGATCGTTTAATCATTTTCTTAGGATCGGATTATATACCTTCACTATAAAATGCACAATTAGGGACTAGAATTTAATCTTGTCCTAATAAGTATACCTTTAGAGATAAAATTATTGACTCGTCCCTAAATGTTGGCCTTAAATAGACCTTTTTATTATTGTGAATCCCAATGCCAATACCAATACCAATACCAATGTTAAGACTAATACCAGCACCGCTCATGCCCATAGTAGTCCAACAAAGCCTCTAAACAGATTCAAAGAATATCCAGTCGGGACATGCCCTCGACCATTGCAAAAACCAGAACCAAAGAGATAAAAATGATATAAAGAAGTCCATATCATGAAATAAGGTCTCTAGAGTATGGAAGCTCACCACTTAGTTTAACTCAAAAGCTATCCCCAAATTACCAAGTCACTGAGCAGAAGCAGTGGAAGTATGGCCGATTTCTACATCACATGGAGATACAACGCCCAAAGATGGATAGCAGAGTGAGAAAACAACTTTACTACACAATCTAGAGTAAGAGAGAAAGGAAAATTTTCTTAAATGCCTCTTAGCCTCTCGAAGAAAAGTACAGACGTCTCTGTACCGTTCCGCAAGACTCTACTAGACATGGCTTCATAGACACCCTAGGACACTTGAACCTTGTACTCTGATACCAAGTTTGTAACACCTCAAAAATCTATGCAGAGACATCACACGGTGCTTAGGACCATAAGTGATCCCAAGCTAACCCTTCTACTGGCATAACTCATAAGCAACTGAATGATATGCATAAAACGACTGATTTTACTGTGCGGAAATATAATAACGATGGAATTTGGGAAAAATACAATATCAATATAACTTTTGCATTTTGATATTTTGATAAAGTCTGAAAAAAGTACTGAAAATACATAAATAGACTCTAACTAACATCTATAAAGCCTCTACTATACTGACTATAGATAGCTGGGATGCGATTCCAACTATCACTAATCAATACATATGAATAAGAAAATAAAATACATCAATAACATCTAACTAAAGTCCCCGAAGAAGGAGGACTCCTCATCTGCTAGCTGGAATCTGCAACTGTCTGAATATAGTGTACGTGCTACAACTAATCTGATACCTACATTATGAGACAATGTAGCACATAGACATATATGTGGATCAATACTTTGAGGATGTACTGAGTATATGGGTGTGAAATGTATAAGTAAAACATCATCTCATCATCATAACTTATAAAACAATACATGCTAAATGTAAATGACTCACATAAGCTGAAATATCTGAAATATGGAAAATAATAGTCATGAGAAACAAATCACACTTGTGAATCTAGAGAGCCATAAAATTTAGTTCTAAAAGTTGTACTAAAGTTCTATCTGTAAATCATACTTTCTATGTGTAGAAAGGACTGACTCTTTAAATCTGAAATCTGAAACTAATAACTTTCTATAAAGCATAATCTGCGTAAGCTTTGTGAGCCTTTACACTTAGTTTTATAAAAGCTTTCTGTTATTCTTTTTTTGAGAAACTATTCAAAAAATCTTCACCCTTAAGCTATAAGGAAAACACTTTATCTTAAGGCTTTAAACCAATAGACAGTTTTAAAAGTAGGGGACATCTTTTTGGGAGGTTCTTCTAATCGACATGTACACCATATGAGCATCCATGGTATCCCACGACTAGCTCCCGTAAGGTTAGGGTTGTTCTACCCTTGCCATTGGAATAGAACAATCTCATCTCAGTGATCACAATCTCAGTCATCCACATAGAAGTGGGAATAATGTAAATCCTACGATGGCACGTAGTTCCAGCGTATGAAACCATAGTAACGTACCCATCTCGGTGCTAAATACTACTCCCAATCTCATTCTCAAAATCTTAAGAAAAATCCACTTTAAAAGTAATCTAATGGTTTATAATGAAAACCAACTATAAATATGTAATCTGAATCTGTAAAGTGGATTTCATATCTATTCTGAGACCAAAAGGTCAAATCTCTATCTAAAATATGAAAACAATCTAGTCATAGGGTGCTTATAGCACAAACAATCTTGAAACAACAATCTTTAATTGGGGTCTAATGACCCAAGCATTAAACTCATGTTAAAACATCTCAAAATTCATACTTGGTAATGAAACCATTCATAAATCATCTTAATATCTGGAAATCTCAATAATATGCATTGAAATATAAACATAATCATGTGATTCAACTTTTAAATCATGGGAAATCTCATAATCTTGCAAATAATGATAATGGGTATAAACCCTAACATGAAATTCATGGAAAATCATATAAATTGCAGTAAATTTGTAATAAAAAAAAAGTTTTGGGCACAAGGATGAAAGATTTATCCTTGTTCAAACCCCACATACCTTGGTAGATGATTTGATGAAGAACTTTAAGTTATTGACTCCAAATTGAGTTCTTGAAATGAGGTCTTGACTATCTTGTCTTGGGAATCTTCAATCTAAAGCTTTCTTAGAGAATCTATGGTAGAATTTGATTTCTTGGAGAAGGGGATTTTGGTTCTATGGTTTTGCTTTTGAAGAGAATGATCAATAATGTGCAAAATTGCTTGAAAATATGATTAATCTCATGTTTAAGATGGATTGAGGCCTTGGGAATTGACCAAAATACCCTTTATAAACTGATGAATGGAACTGAAAAATGTAATATTTTTCTGATTTGGATGGCCACCATGATGCGCCACAATTACGGTGGCTCACTGAAAAAGGACGAGCGGGAACTAGGCGCTCACTGCGATGCGCCACAATTGCGGTGTCCCTTGGATTTCCATTTTGGCCCTTGGCGCGACGCGCCAAAATCGCGAAGTCTCACTGGAATGGAACAATTGGGAAAATGGACTTCTCCACGATGCGGGGCTAGAGGGCCGCTAGAATTTGACAATTGTAGCTTTTGCCTTCTCCGCGACGCGCTGAAAGTCCAAGTGGCACACTATTTTATTAAAAAAGCTCTAAATTCTTCACCGAGTGTCAGAATTGGGCGAATTTGGTATCGATGGAAAGCTTATTCAATTTTCAACATAATAAAAATTCAAAATCTTGAAAATACCACATGAAATAAATGGTATTCATCTTTGAAGAAATTTCTTGATATTCTAGGGGCGAATTTAAGCTTGGAAAAGTATGAGGTATTACACATCATCCACAATTAAATCACAGGAACAACAATTGTAAATACATGCTTGTAATAAAACAAACTTTGGGGAAGAGGTACATGCGTTAGACACATAAAAATTTGAAAGAAATTTGGAGCTTGAAACCCAGAAGATGAATGTATGGTGAAACCCTTAAGTTTTTCTTGAGTTTTGAGTTTGAGAGTGAAAGCGAGCAATTGATTTTGAAAAACCTATGGGTGAAAGGACCCAAAAGCGCTACATCCTAAGTGAATAAAATAAAAATGGCATGATTTTTACACCTCGACGTGCCACGGACTTATTTCGGAGGCTAACCTTTGTGCCACACTGCTTATTGATTATTCTCCGTGACACACGATATTGCGGAGCCATACTAACTCCGTACCATACCAATATCGTGGAGGATAACCTCCGTGGAATGCCAAAAATGCAAAGGCTTACTGCCTCAAAATTTTAAAATAGCCTCGAACCCCTTTTGAAAATTCTGAAAATCTTCCTGGACACCTCATTAACATATCTAAACACAATTTAAGTCAAAGATTGATGTGTCGAATACGGATGGATCAAAAATAAAATGATAAAAGTTTTTAGGGTATTACACTAAGTCTATCTTTTCTTTTTCGAAAATGAGTGCAAACGTTCCTCCACAAGTGCCAAATACATGCTAGATGGGGACATTAGAATACACAATACTCACACTTTTTATGATGCTTTCGTGGCAATTCGATACAACACACATGTTGTCTCGTTCCCTAAATGCATCCCTAAACTACTAAAAAAATCACATCCATGAACAGTCATTCTCATAATCTATAACCCCGTAAGCTATTGACAAAATATAATCTAATTCAAAAAATAAAAGAAAACAAAAATAAAGTAACAACTCACATCATGCTCCCGTAATCATATAAGATGTAATTTAAATAAGAATATACACACTGACAAAAACGTTGAATAATTTCTAAAGCTATAATCAAAGGAATAACAAGTATAACTAATACCTGCACCATCAAGTGTGCTTGTTGAAAGAAAAGTTTCTTTGTACGGTCCTCTCAAATGAACACCATCAACCACTACCATAGGTCTGTAAAACTAAAAATCTCGTATCATGGGATATAATGTAATAAACAAATACTTGAACTTATTATTCGTTGTCTTATGCATCCTAATATGAGAATTAGGACATACTGTGTTTAGCATACGTATGTATCACAGTATTTTTTTTTTATATTTATCGGTTGTACCACCTCTAAGCATCACTATTGCTCGCTCTTTAGCTCATCGTACGTTCATGTAAGTAATATCAATTGTATATACGACTTTCATTTCTTTAATTATGTCGATTGGTGTGTGTATTCTTGTATGATTAACCAACTCCGATATTGTAAATTCACACACAAAAGTAGCCAATAATTTTTGTAGAATCCTATCACTAACTTGGCAAGTATGTTCGGAATCAAATTGCCGAATTATAAAAATGTCCGATTTATGCAGAAAATAGGCCTTCAGGATCCATTTACAATCTTCATTATGGAAATGAAGTACATAGCTGAAGCAAATTTAATCAAAATATTTAATACAGTTTTCCATACATAATAGCTTCATGTATAAGTAAGCTTTATGAATAACAGTATTAAACCACTACAAATAATATACAAAGTGTTTGATGTTTAAGAAAGTTGTTATACAAGGACAACTATGTATAAGGTTTATTTTTAGCATAAAGTTATATGTCATCAGCTTCTACATACATAACAACTTTATTTTAGATATTTCTTATAATGACAGTATTAAACCAGTACAATCATATACATAATGTTTGACGTATAAGACAGTACTCTTAACATAAGGACATTTATGTATAAGCTTTATTTTTTTACATAAATGTATTATTCACAACACAGAGTTTTAACTAACAGCTTCCACATAATAACTTTAATGAAGATGTTCATTATATGTAGTGAGTTAACCACTGCAATCTTATACATAATGCAAGATTTACAATAAACTTCAAAACACAAAGTGATCTATGTATAAGAAACATAAAAAATGCATCTATCATCTCATGAATAACACTATCAAACAACTTAACATACTTTGCAAATCATCTAATCTGTATGTTAAAAGATTTAACGAATAAAAAACAACAATCTTATCTCATGTTGGTATGTAAATAGTTTCATATTATACTTCTCTTTATCAGAACGTTTAGCTCTAAAATTAAAGTCATTCGCTAATGTGTATTTTACCATTACAACGAGAGTTGTTTTATCCTTGTAACGTTAATCAACCTTTATTTCTATATTCTTGCGATCAGTAATAAAGTTTTTTACTTCAAACTCTGGTACGTATAATAAATACTGATTTTGTTATTCAATAACGGACAGAGCAAGAGCGTCAGTTTCTGTTCCTTCACCACAAAAGACAGCTCCAGTTTCATGGTCAAACTCTAACTCTTCTTTTGACTTATCCAATGTCAAATGCACAAAGGATAAGATACAAATCTTGAAAAAAATTTCTTCATATCTACATACACCCTTACTCCATTATCATTCCTTATACTAATTGGTGAAGAATTGTCTTCCACGATATATCTGACATCTATTTTTTTCCTAAATTCATCAATAACTAGTTCCTATGCAATCGTCGAGATCAACGTCAAAAATAAGATACTTTCTGCAACAACAAGACCATCACTTTTGTAGCGTTCATATATTATTTTTGATTGCCAAAAATCGAAATTCCTTAATAGAATTGCAATGTTCATATTGTTGCTAGATTTTGAAGGAAAAGAAAGCTTCAACAAAACGAGTTATAATTGGTTGGGGAAACAGATCAATTTTGATCAACGAAATTGATGTGATGTTTCAAATATTCTTGAAATTGAATTACTATTACTAATTTTAAGATTCCACTAATCATAAATTAAATAAGTGGTGTTAATTACGTTAGATAATAAAGGAGGTTGATTAATTTTTCTTAAATATAGTTAAAACGATTGTCTCATATACATAAGGTGTAATGTATAAGGTACGTGAGCATGTATAGGTATATTTAAAATTTGGGAGAGAAAAATTGAATAATAAATTCGGGAGAGAAGGTAAATAACTAGCTAAAGTCCGGATTTATGTTGTTTATACTTTTTTCTTTGATAATCGTAGCATTCGCACACCTCAATTAATTTGTAGTCGGTATTATTGCTCTTACCAACCTTTGTCAACCATTAATTTATAGTTGGTATTATTACTCTAACCAAACAATTAATTAATATGCAGGATTCCAGAGGATGTGAAAGAGAGCCTCGAAACACTAAAGAACGTTTTACTTTAGACATTCATCTTTACGTAATGTGATTGAATGAACTTTTGGGACTGGAAAACATAAATTCAAAATACTAAAACAAGGTATGAATCACTATGTTATTGACACACAAGTGACAATTGTCATAGCTTGTGCAGTGTTAGCAAGAATACCAAAAAAGTGATGAAATATTCACGAAATATGAACGTAAAGATATAGCTACTAATGATATTGATCAACAAATGGCTCAAAAGTAACAATGTTTGTTCGTCTTCTGAGTCATCTGATCAAAAAATGCATACTTAACATGAGAAGATTGTTCGTACTATGTGAGGAGATTATATTAAAAGTACTACACTAAAATTCATGTTCAATCTTACTTTTTGTTGAACTCAAACTTGATCAATAAATACTATATTTTTTTAGAATATCTTTATGATAGTGTATTATTCTTTTGTTGTGAACTTTTGTTTATTTGATAAAATTATATACAAGTTGGGAAAATTTGATTGTTTTCACAACTTTTGTAGTATTTTATGCTCATAAGAAAATTATAACTTAAAAAATTCAAATTACATGTCCAAACAAAACTTCAACTTAATCTCAAATGATTTCATATCATAATTTCTTCTCAAAAGGTAATACGAATCCTAAGAAACAATAATATCGAAGTATAATGGTTCACCAAAATTTTCTAAACCTTGTTTTTATATATTTGAGTAATTCTTCTGAATACATGGCCTATAACGGAAGTGTGGTCACATCCGGTACACTGGAATCATAAGAGCTTAGAAAAAGGTTAAGCTACTGAACTCGCTAAATCAATAATATCTTAAGTGGACTTCTTCTTTGGCATCCTCTGCAACTTCTTCCACTTCAAGTAAATCTGGTAGGACAATCCTGAGAAGACCATGATGACGCTTGTCCATTGCTTTGTGGACAATGGGTTGCCACTTAACACAAATGACACGACAATGCTAACAAACTTGCGCATAGTGGTGATGGTTGTGTTAGTCAGAGAACCAAATTGGCTAATGGTTAGAAAAATGAAGCTCTGGCCAACAGCACCGCATAGACAATACATAAGAATGTCCCACGCTGCCTCAGGATGCTGCTTACAGAATTGAACTGCCTCAACCCACTGGCATTTGGCCAGCCAAACATGAAGATCGTATTGTAAATAGTACCCCACAAATTCATTCCTAACATAATATTCCAAGCAGAAGTCGTAGGGTACCTGACAAAATAAAAGAATTTTGTTACTAACTACAAGTATTTTCTATCTATTTATCGATCTCTCTCTATATATATATAATATATTAAAAGTGAACACTAAAAAGTGATTTGAAGTTTTTATCCTCCATTAAAATACTTTTCTTTAGATAAAACCATCTTTTTACTATTTTCTTCAATTTATTACTTATTTAATTATTATTATTATATTCACTAGAATCCTAAAATATATGAGATTCCTAAAATATATGGAAAAAGAATTAATTAATTTTTCTTTGTACTGATCAATTAGAAAAATACTCCTAAAGGATAGAAAAATATTCCTAAAGACTCTATTAAGGAAATACTTTTATAAATATTGAGATCCACGTTAAACAAGATAAGAAACTAGTTTACTTATTGTGAAAATATGATTAATGTTCATCTAACTTGACTCGGTTGCATGTCTGATGAATGCTTAATTTTCTAACCATTAACTTCTTCACTATTTTTGTCAACAAAATAGAATTCAACGTGTGTATATATAAATCTTTTTTTTTTCATTCAAGTCATTCTTTAGTGTCAAAATTTTCACTCAGATAAGAATTATTTTCATCAAAACTGAAGCTTTTGTGATCACTATTGTATTATTTTATTGTAGTTTACAGTTCGTAGATAAATTTATAAGTAGTAGATGAATGTCGGTCGATTTTGAGGAATTCTTTTAGGTAAAGATTAGGTTTAATTGTATTGTTTTTATATCTCTATTTTGAGAATTTTTTTTGTGTAAAGGTAAAGTTTAGTTGTATTATTTTTATATCTCTTTAGTTGTATTATTTTGTTATAGTTTTACAGGTGGTAAATGAGTATCGCATGACTTTGAAAAAAAATTGTGTAAAGGTTAAATTCAATTATATTGTTTTGATATCTCTATCATCGAATTGTTTTGTTGCAGTTCACAGGTGGTAGATGAATGTCGATTGGCTTTGAGAATTTTTTCTGATAAAGGTTAGGTTTAATTAAATAAATTCTTCAAAAGATGTTGAATTTAATTATTGTATTCATCTTTATTATTTAAACAAATATCTTATTTAGCGTAACGTTTGAACTCAATAAAATGAGGTACATGCGCTTTGCTTAAACTAGTAATATTAAAAGTTTGAAGGGCCTCAGAAATGTCGTTTGAACTTTTTGTCCTTCATTAAAAGTTTTTGTTTTAGACAAACTCGTTTTTTCACTATTTTTCTAATGTTTATATTTAAAAATTGAAAATTAATTAAATATATTTATGATAAAACCTTTCCTTATTAGAAATCATCCAAATTAATGATAACTAAATACTTTTTTCATTAGTTTATTAATTCTAAATCAGCTAAATTTGAATTTAAAAAACATTAAAAAATCTAGAAATAAATATAAAAGCGTTACAATAAGAAAAATTAAGAAATACCAAAATTTTAAAAGTTTCAAGTACTTAATAAAAATATAATCAATGATTTAGTATAGTTTAAACACAAGGAAATATTTTGAATATAGAAAAAAATAAAAAATAATCGTACTACAAATATGGTTCAAATTGATCTGTTTGTCTAGCAGCAAGAAAAGAGGTTGAAAAGTAATTTGAACTTTACGCACATCATTAAAAATCTCTGTAATAAATAAGATTATTTAATTTTAAATAATCAAACATTACATGTGGAAGGCACTTTCGATTAAACTAATCTAATCAATCACATTTGGCACATCTTTAGCAAATTCAAGGGGGAAAATGTATGTCCATATGCATTTAACAATGTGTTTCTTTTGACTAGCACAATATTTTGGTTAAATCCCTCGTAAGATAGCATCACTCATGCAATTTCTTCTTTTTTAAAAAAAAAGTCATGATGTCCGCTCCAAACTTTTTCGCACTTCAACTGATTCCATTGGATACCCCCACCTCCCACCAGCAGTAGGTACCAGATAAATCTGTTCACCAAACAAATTCTTCTACTCTTGATCAAGTTTCATCAGACAACCCAACACTTCCAGAAGTGAAATCCCCTGAGATACCCGCATGAACATATAATGTATTTATTAACTAGCATGAATGAGGTGGTTAAGTGGTCTACATCTTTTTTTTTTGCCTAAGCCATGCAAATGTGTTCTTTCAAGTTTTGAAGAACTTACCCTGCCCAAAAAAGGATACCAGACCTGAAGGAGGATACATCAAACTCCTAAAAATTCTATAGGAGTTTTCATAATTAACCTAGACGTGTCTCTTTTGACATTGAGCTACCTTATGTGTCAATTCACAATCAGAAATTTAGCTTATGGTGTAACCCAAAAATCTTAAATAAATTGAACTAATAATATGAATTTGAAGGAGAATAAATAAAACGTCAAAAGTATACAAAACAAAAAAATGGTTGTGCTCATGGAGTGCAGTGACCTAAAAAGTCCAAGGCTCATGAATTCTTCCCTTGCTTCCCATTACATCATAAATGATTTATAAACTTTATACCTCCCTTGATTGATTGTTCATGGATTCCATAACCTCTTGCGCTAATTTCTACTGACACATTTCTAATCATCCTAACACAGATCTACATGTTATTTAACAGATCGGTAAGGATCATCTTGTACACCACCTACCCTAAACCTCTTGTCACCAAAACAAACCCTTTAATACTACACCCCTACCTAAACCATAAAAGACCAATAGGCAGGTGATGAGAACCATGGAAACCCTAAAAGTCCTGTAGTAGGTGGAGAGAGAACGAAGAGCAGTTAGCACCATGAAAAGCCTCCAACAAGCAATTTCTCATGTTTTACATAGCTGGTTGCTTGTCGTTTCTCTATTTAGGTTCAGACCGTTCCAATGTTTTGTTTCCTTGTCAAAAAGAGTCACCAAGTATAGAATACTCACAAGAGAGAACTGTTATGATTTAAGCACGGGAGAAGAGAAGCTAGTGAGAATAATATTCATCGTCAAACATTAAAATTGTTATTAAGATCACACCAGCATTAATATTTGGTAAATAACTGCTAGCAAGTCCCAAATTGGCCCTGGGGGTCCCAAAAAAAAAAAAAAAATTGGCCTGTGCTTTGGTTTCTTGGTCTCATATATATGTTAATCCCAAAAAAACCCAGCTTGAGAGGTGTATAAATTGCGTAGTTGAGAAAATTCTGAAGTTACTTTGGAGTAAAGAGAACAAAGCTCATTTTCTTAATTTGCATGCTTCTCAGGGAGAGTAGACAACTTGAGGCAGAGGAATATTCGATGAATTGTGGTTGACCTAGAATACATGCATGTCATAGTGCTACACCAATCACTGGTAAAATAATCATGAAGTGAGAAACTGCGATTTGAACAGTTCAATGTGATAAGGCAACAAGCTAGGTAGAGGAGCCACACAATCCAACCAAAAGATAGACATTAATAAGACCACATATGAAGAAAATACCTTGCTTTAATAGAATCTTGAGTAGCATTGGTGAAACCATCAAAGGTGAGGTTCAGGAAACACAGCCCATATCCAACTGGAGCATTGGGGTGCGCCAACTTACTCATAGTTTTTGAGCTAGTCTGAGGACAAAACAAGTATAACAGAAAAGGTAAGCAGTGGTGCTAAAACACATGCTCTGTTTGCTCACATAATCACAAGAATCAAATCTGCAAACTACTGGGACAGACGGAAGAAAACGGGCACCTTTCTCATCTTCTATTTAAAACTTATTTTAATTAATACAGCCGTTTTAAATAAAATGTTACCTTTAAAAGTGCAAATATTGATACTCCACCGGCAACAAGCAGTGTGCACACATTCTCGGGACCTGTATATCTCATGCCATAAACTATTGTGACCATGAGCAGCACTGCAAAAAAGCATTGCAACTGTGAATGTCAGTTAAAAGAAAGCTTTTATGAATATAAATATTTCGTATGAGTAATACACAATATAATCGGAAACAGCCTCTCTACTTTTTCAGAGGTAGCGGTATGGACTACGTACATTTCACCCTCCCCAGACCTCACTGTGTGGGAATATACTGGGTTGTTGTTGTTGTTAACACACAACATAAATATCAACTACAACATTTCCACTAGAAAAACATCTATCAGTAAAGGAAGCAAGAAATTCTCGTTTCCAGAAGCATAACAAAATAAATAACATTTCCAGTTCTTCTACTCATTTTTATAAGCACGTTGTATCCTTATAGATAAGCCTCCATAGCAACCACTAAATAGTCCTACTCATGTCGACAAAAATGTTTGCTAATGCATATATATTCCTTTGTTTGTCTCTTATTCCCAAAAGAGAAAAGAATACATTTGCTCATAGGCATGAAAATACCATATTCTCTTTGAAAGCCAAATCAAGCATCTCTGAACTCTCACATGTCTATCCTTTTGTTATCAATACAACAAAAATATTGTCCCCTATAGCTTTCCATTGATCACTTTTTTCCTATAGTTTTCCATATCTCCTAATTAGCCAACAAACTTGTTTTTAATCGATAGCTTGACAACAAAATTGAAACAGAAACACTAAAAGGGTGGGAAAAAGGAAAGACATTTGTTACAACTTTAAAAAGAATCTTGTTGATGGTACAATACCAGGAATCATTTTTGATGATTTTGCCAGAACCTGCATAGGCAATTAACCTCATCAGTATTTGAAGTGACAACACAAACATTTGAACCAAAGACATAGACTCCCATGACTAGGATATTGATCACAGCCAGTAAAGCATTTCTTGTAGTCCTAAATGTTATTTAAGAAAATTATAGAACTATGGTTTATATTTCACAAGAAGAAAAAAATCCATGGAAATTGGACATGCCTGGGCAGGATAACTAATATACTTCAGTGCTTCAATACCCATTGTTGGTCCAATAGTATTTGTAATGTCAGCACTCCAGTAACTCCACCAGGGAGCACCACCACTGTTTCCGTTGGACCAAATCTTTATCACTGCACAAAAAGCACACTGAATTCTTACCTGATCATCTAACCAGTGCTGATTCAAGCATATATACAATCACCAAGAAACATGGGAACATCAAATACTATAATGTTTTAAACTTACTCATTAATGACCATATCAGGCATACTACATTTTGTGCCAGGTTTAGGAATGCCAAGTGTTCAAACCTCTCTTTGTATGGGCCAAACCGCTTTGTTGACCTAAAAACCAAATACAAACAAATTAACTTAACGTGTATAAATCACGACAAAACTTAATCAATCAATCAACAAGACCTCAATACCAAAGCAGCTAGGATCGGATTGTAATACCCCGAGGACTCTAACCAAAAGTACCACCATGACTCAAGCTCATGAGAAATAAATTATATTGCTTTGGTTGTTTTCTGGTCAAGGGTGACGTGTATTAAGGCCTCAAAGATGTCCTAGCGATTAGGTGAATCAAAACATCCCTTACCGATTGAATTCTTGAGAAGGATTTTGGCATAGTCAACTTCAAACGAACATATATCTTGTTACACTAAGAAATTTTGAGCTCATGACCCACCAACAGATAGTGAATTGAATTAGCTTTCCAACGGTACCAATTTCACCCAAATCCGGTATCGGAGAAAAAAATTATGCCTATTTTACTCTAGCGTGTCAGCCTGAAAACTGTGTGGTGACATTTTGTGACGACTTGTCACAAGTCTGACGGCTTGTCACAAAATGTCGTCACCTTAAGTAGAAAGTCATAAATTCCACCCTTTTGTGATGATATTTCGTGACGATTTGTCACAAATGTCGTCAACTATTTTTTTCAGCAATTAAAGGACGTTTTTATGCAAGGGTATTTTGTTCTTTTTCCCATCTTTTGGAGGCCCCTATATATATGAGAATCCCTATCCAAACCCTAATTTCTTCATTTTCTCTTCCAATTCTCTTAAGAAAATATTTCTAGAGTTTCATTCAAGAACATTAATCTTCCAAAAATCATCCATAAATCTTCAAGAACCAAGTTCCTCATAGTGTGGGCGTCGAGAATCATTTATTACAAGTGCGGATAGAGTCTTAAGCACTAGAATTCATCCAATTTCAAAGATTAAGGTATGTGGGGTTTTGAACAAGAGCAGTCCTATCGTTCTTGTGCCCAAAGGTTTTATTTCTATTATGGATTTATATGATTTTGCAAGTGGGTTTATACCCAAATTATTTTATCATGAGACTATGAGAATATAAATTGTTCAAGCTTTATTATACATAATTATTTTACTATTCCCAAGTTATGACTTGATATTTAATATTATGAATTTCATATTTCTACCATGAGTTGATATTTCAAGTGCTTTCAAGATATGTATCAAGCTTTAAGCTTCCTTATGACAAATTGGATTATGGAGTATATTGATTCATGATATTGAGTTGTTACAGTGAGTCTTGATATTTCCTCAAAGTTATTGATGTTGTCATGATTTAATGAAATGATACATTTTGATATTGAGAAAAATTGATTTGAGTTGAGTCGAGTCTAGTTACGAATCCACAAATTGATTATGATTTGATAAATGAGAGAGAGATTTGATTTGATCTTCATGATAGAACCTTGTGATATTTGTGGTGGATTTCCTAATGCTTTCTGAGCTTATGTCTGGGAGTAGTATTTAGCATCGAGCGGGAAATATGGTATTTCCCCCGAAACTACGTGCCACCATAGGATTGGTATTGATATTTGTGGGCCAGAGGCCGAGTATGAGATTGTGATCACTAAATTGAGGTTGTACTCCCTGGAAAGAGTACGACTCTCCCGCCAATGTGGGGTTCTCTCCTTAGGAGGGCAAAACGTTGGATTCCATTTAGCTCACATGGTTTATGTCGGTTATAAGAACCTCCCATGTCCCTAAGAGTTGAGTTTCTTGAATTACCGAGTCACTCCGTATCTTGAGTTGAAGAGTTGAGTTGTTTATGATGATTTATAAGATTTTTATCATATGATTTATTTACTATGAGATCATGAAAATTATGTTTCAATCTAACTCAAGCCAAGTGAGCCATCATTGTACAAATGCATATTCATGAAATTGATGATGATATTTATATTGTTGCATACACCCCCATATACTCAGTATATTCCAAAGTGCTGACCTACATATTTGCCTATGGGCTACATTTTCTCGTAATGTAGGTTTAGGTACTCAGCCGCAGCCGCGTTAGCAATATTCGGGTGCCTCACTATGTTTCCTCACTGGTGAGTCCTCATGGTTCGAGGAATGTGTCTATATTTTTGTTATATCGTTTTGTTGTTATGGCTTTCAGTACTGTTGATTCAGTTGGGGGTTTGTCCCAAAGGCCCCTTGATTTTGATGTATAGAGGCTTTGTCAGACTAGAGGGATGGTATGTACAGACATTCAATATATAATTTGGTTGTACAGTTTAGTATTCTCCAGTATCTCTCTTGAACCCGATGTGATATATCTCTTTATTATGCATGACTATTGTTGGATTGAGTTCTTTGAGGTAGTGTCTGGCTCCGAGGGTTAGCTTGGGGCTACGTGTATCCCTAAGCACCGTGTGACATCTCGGGATGGAAATTTTGGGGTGTTACAAAGCTTGGTATCAGAGCCTAAGGTTTAAGGAATCCTAGGTCCTAGGGAGTCTGACAAGCCACGTTACGTAGAGTCTTGATCATCGGTGTAGCGTGCCGCATCTATGAGCAAGAGGCTATGGGACATTTTAGGAAAAGTCATTTCTTTCTTTCTAAAGTTTATCGTGCCTACAACTGTCTCTTTATCTGTGATTAACTCGTGCTCTCTTATAACAGAAAATGCCTCCTCGTTGAGCTCGTAGAAACAACGAGCAACCTCAACCCGTTGATCCCTTGAACGAGCATGTGTCTCATGCAGAATTCCAAGCAGCTTTTCAGGCACTATCCCAGGCAGTTGCCGCCTATGCTCAAGCTAACGCCCAGGCTACTGTTTCGCTTCCGTAAGAGAATAATTTTGCTGTAGCTCGAGTTCGTGACTTTATGCGGATGAATCCACCTGAGTTCTGTGGGTCGAAGGTAGGTGAAAACCCACAAATGTACTTGGATGAAGTGAGAAATATCACCCAGATTATGTACGTGACTAAGGAGGAGAGTGTTGAATTGGCTGTCTATCGAATGAAAGATGTTACATATGATTGGGTGGAGATATGGAGGAAGAGTAGAGGGGAGGATGCCACTCCCATGACTTGGCAGTTATCCCAGGATACGTTCTTAGACAGATTCTTTCCTCTTGAGATGAGGGAAGCAAAGATAAAGGAATTCATGAATTTGAGACAAGGCTCTATGACTGTTAAGGAGTATTGTCTTAGATTCAATCAGTTATCCAAATATGCTCCTAGTATGATGGCTGACTCTAGGACCACCATGAGTAACTTTGCGGCTGGCGTGTTGAGTTACGTTGTGAAAGAGTGTAGATCTGCTATGCTTAACAGGGAGATGAACCTTTCTCGGTTGATGATACATACCCAATAGATTGAAGCTGATAATGTGAAAGAGAGGGAGAGAGGGAGAGAGTAAGAGGGAATAAAAGAGCTAGATCAGAGCAGTAGGGATTCGATCAGTCCAGATTCCATGGAGGGAACCGCCCTCAATTCCAGAGATGTCTATTTATGCCCGCGCCTTGGGGCATTTTTCCGCCAAATGAGTACAAAGAGTTTAGATGCGATGAAATAAAGGCCATTCAACACATTCAAACGTTCAACAACCACAAACCCTATGTTTTACCTACCCGACCTATTCTTTGCCTACTCATTTTTATTTATCATGATTTTATCACATTCAACACCATCAATGAACCAAAATTAAATCTAATTCACTTTATCCAAATTCACCCCTTCCCGAATTTCTTTTTATTCTATAAATTTTCACGTGAAAATAATTATTCACCCATATTAACATCAAAGTTACACCATGATAGACTATTCAATCGCCAAACATTCACAAAAAAAGCAACCAAACATAATAATCAACCCATAATCACAACATCAATCCCATAAATTACGATAAAAAATAAAGAGCAAGAGTTAAAGAATCTAAACTTAAATTGTTGATTCATTTTTCAATTAAATAGTGGAGCTTTGTCGATCCGAAACCTCGAGCTAACCAAAATCTCGACCTCGACATCACAATAACTTCGAATAAAATCCGAATCTAATCCATACACAAATTCCTGGATAGAATTTTAACTTCTGCGAAATTATGGGTTGGTTTTCGAGGAATAATAGCTGGAGCCCCACCTTTCGATGGAGTTTTGGTCACTGATTTATTTTTTGGTCAACGGGGGTCACTGGTTCCGGCCAAAAGTCACCAGGAAACAAACTTGACCCTGATGCTCTCTCATTTTTCATATACCTCTCTTTGTTTTCTCTACTTTCTTTCTATTTATCCTCTCTCTCGCTATTTTTCTTCTTCTCTTCTTTCAATTTTTTGTGTATGGGTTTATTTATGTGTGTATATTAGTATGTTTTGTGTGAATTCCCTAATTTGGATGTGAGTATCTAATGGAGCCTCCTCCTCACTGTTTATGTTCGTCGTATATATATCATTGTGTGTGAGTATATAGTGAGTCTCTGTGTGTCTATTATATTCTGTGAATAAGAAGAAAAATAGAAAAGTGTGTGCATATATATAGCTATGTGTTCGATGGAAAACCCATGAGAAAAAATGCCCCTATGCGTATGTGAGTATGTATGTTTATATCAAGTGAGGATGTGTGTGGAAAATGTTTATGAGCTGTGAGTTTGTTAAAGTGTGTGCGGAGAAAAATATGAGTTTAGGGTAGGGGTATGTGGGAGGGAGGTGAGGTAAGGGTATGGGGTTGGGATGGTTAAGATAAGGTCAGGTGTCCAAAGTTGTTATGCTTCTGTTATAAATTTGTTTTTTCTTGTGGAACAATTATTATGTAGTGTGAAATGCACGATAATGAGAATAAAATAGGTAAAATTGACATTTCAGAGGGACAAAATTAGTGTTTACATCATGCCTTTCTTTGGATATAAACATAAAGTGTTTTCAGACAAAACAGTAGACAACAATACAGAAGTTTTCAAAAGAAAGGATCAGAAAGAAGGAGTATGACCGAGTCTTGATTTTGGCATCCTACCTATCTCAAGTTATGTGGGAGTCAAATCACATGTTGTTCAAGGATTGAAAAGGAGAGACTATACCGAGTTAGAGAGTCGAGTAGGGCCCTGTTGAGGTTTCGGTCCACTTCTCTATCATTACATCAAAAAATAAAAATTACAAGTTAAAAACATAAATGAAATTACAAAACCCCTATCTATGCAACTTTCCTTGGCTCTTGACTTGCTATTTCATCACCCTATTCTCCAGGCGGGCTCCTGACCTGCAATTTCCTTACTCTATTCTCTAGGCGAGCTCCCAACTTTCAATTTTATCACCTTGTTGCTTTATTTTTAATTTCTTCAACTAGTTCTCCAGACGGGCTCCTGACTTGATATTTCTTCAAACTGTTGACTTTCAATGTCTTCACCTTGTTGCTTGACTTTAAATTTCCTTACCTTGTTGCTTGACTTTTTATTTATTTGCCTTGTTCTTTAGGTGGGCTTATGAAATCACATCAAACCTAGAAAGAAAATTATCCCAAACAAAGGTTATGATAGAGATCTCGCTTTTCAAAAATAAAGTTTTATTTTTCAAAAGGGTCCTAAAATGATGCTTCTAATAATATGAATTCAATTTTTGCCCCAATTTATCATTAGATAACTTTTGTGAATGTCAAATCCAATCACAATTACTTGCACTTTGTAATGATGAATCAAGACTCTGACCAAGAAATGTATCTCTTGAGAGTAAAATTAAATGACCAAGACTAGAAAGTGTGTCTCCTAAGAATTAAAGTGAGGAATTTTGACTAGAAAGTGCATCTTCTAGAGATAAAGGTTTAAGTTAGGAAGTGTGACACCTGACAAATGAAAACTGACAAGTAGGTGTGTTTTCTAAGGGTTAAGTGAAATGGCTCGACTAGAAAATGCGGCCTCTAGGAGTGAAGTTTCAATTTAGGAAGTGCATCACCTAATAAATGAAACCTGAATTACTCAGATAAGGAGGTGCATCTCTTAGGGGTTGTATTGAAGGACTCGACCAGAAAGTGCATTTTTCAGGAGTAAAGGTTTAAGTTAGGAAGTATGTCACCTAGAAAGCCAAACTTGAACTACCCTGACAAGAAAGTGTCTCCTAAGGGTTAAGTGGAATGACTCGACTAGAAAATGTATTTTCTCGGAGTAAAGGCTTAAATTAGGAAGTGAACCACCTAACAAGTGAAACTTGAATTACCCTAACAAGAAAGTGCATCTTCTAAGGATTAACTACTCAACTAGAAAGTACATTTTTTTGGAGTAAAGGCTTAAGTTAGGAAGTGAACCACCTAACAAGCGAAACTTGAATCACCCTGACAAGAAAGTGCATCTCTTAAGGGTTAACTACTCAACTAGAAAGTATATTTTCTAGGTGTAAAGGCTTAAGTTAGGAAGTGAACCACCTAACAAGAGAAACTTGACTACCCACCAAGAAAGTGTGTCTCCTAAGGATCAGGTGAAATGACTCGACTAGAAAGTGAATTTTCTAGGAGTCAAGACTTAAGTTAGGAAGTGCATCACCTAAGTAAAATTTGAATTACCCAATCAAGGAAGTGCGTTTTCTTACAAATGCCACTTGAATTACCCAGATAAGAAAATACGTCTCCTTACAAATGCCACTTAAATTATCTAGATAAGGAAATGCGTCTACTTACAAATGGCACTTAAATTACCTAAACAAGGAAATACGTCTCCTTATAAATGTCTCTTGAATTATTCAAACAGGGAAATACGTCTCCTTACAAATTCCACTTAAATTACCCAGACAAGAAAATGTGTCTCCTTAGAAATGCCACTTAAATTACCCAAACAAGGAAATGCATCTCCTTACAAATGTCACTTAAATTACTCAAACAGGGAAATGGGTCTCCTTACAAACATCACTTAAATTACCCAGACAAAGAGATACGTCTCCTTACAAATGCCACTTAAATTACCTAAAAAGAAAATACCTCTCCTTATAAATTCCATTTGAATTATCCAAATAAGGAAATGTGTCTCCTTATAAATGCCACTTAAATTACCTAGAAAAGAAAATGCGTCTCCTTACAAATGCCACTTTAATTACCCAAGGAAATACGTCTCTTTACAAATGTCATTTGAATTACCTGAACAAGAAAATGTATCTCCTTACATATGCCGCTTGAATTAACCAAACAAGTAAACGTGTCTCCTTACAAATACCACTTAAATTATCCATATAAGAAAATGTATCTCCTTACAAATACCATTTGAATTACCTAAGGAAATGTGTCTCCTTATAAATGCCGCTTAGATTAGCCAAACAAGGAAATGCGTCTCCTAAAGATTAAATAGAAAGACTCAATTAGAAAGCGTGACTTCTAGGAGTGAAGGTTCAACTTAAGAAGTGCATCATCTAATAAATAAACCTGAATTATCCAGACAAGGAAGTGTGTTTCCTAGGGATACTGGATTATGAGTTTTACAATAGTTTTGATTACCAAACTTGTGTAGCAACATTGCCTCTTGCATTTGTAGAAGTGAGGAATTATGACCTTTGATATTTAAGCTTTGAAATCCTTGACTTGAGTGTTCCTATTTTATACAAAGAAAACTTATGAGTTTAAGAACATGGTGGCTGGTTTGTGGCTTTAGCTTTCACGACAATCACTCTTGCCCTCGTCACGTTTAATCTTGTTTCCAACTATTAGCATATGTCATTGACATGCTACATCATTAACCCAAACATAGATTATTAAGAGCGACTCTAAAACAAACACAGTATCTCTACTTTTCCATGCTCCTTAGATAAAACCCTTGAACCTTGGTATTTCCATGAGTTCCCAGACTTATCTGTTGACAAAATTTCTGCATGACTTATTTGGCTCACAGTCATGTCTCTTTCATGTGCTGGCCATTTTGTCTTGCTTTATGAAATTAAAGAAGTTGGTAACCAGTTTTGAAATCTTTTCTCACTTGCTTTGACTCAAAGACATAAGAAAAATAACTTTCCATTTGAAATACTGACTCAAGAAAATAAAAATAAAAATATAAAGAAGAAAGAACAGACAATGAATGTCCCCATTGAAACAGGGGAAAATTTTTTATATGAAAGTGGCAGTCAACTCTAATGATTATGACATGCATCTTGGATTACACTACCTGATCTTTCCATCCTAACTTTCACCAAATGTTTTTGAGTTGATGGCCCTAAAATTGAGTTGCTTCCTTAGGCCAATCACATTCAGAGACTTCATTTGGCTAGTGATACCTTTAAGGGTTTTTTCTAACAGGCCTCTCTCATTTTCTTTCTCTCAGCTCGCCATTTACCTATGATGTCCGTGAGGGTTTTCTCCAATGAGACTCTCTTATTTTCATTTCTCTCAACTCACCATTTTCTTACGATGCTCATGAGGGTTTTTACTGATAAGACTCTCTTATGTTATATCTCTCAACTTACCATCGTCTTATAATGCCCGTGAGGGTTTTCACCAATAAAACTCTCTTATTTTTATTTCTCTCCTGATTTCTTAAGCTAAGGAAGACAAGTAGTTCCAAAAATGCATTATCATAGGCATTACATGCTAAGCCTTATAATTCTCAAAGATTGATCTAAAGGCCTTTCTTTGATTATAACTTGGCTTTTGGATAAGATTGGAAATAAAGAATGACATGAGGCCCAAACGACACTTGAAACGGGGTGGAACTTACAACTTTTAGAATCGACTAAAAAATTAAAGATTAACTCATGTCGTAGTTTCTTTTGAGTGAGTAATTCTAAATTATTTATTTGGTTGGACCGAGTCCAAAGTAGGGCTGCCTACGTATCTCACCCCCAAGAGGGGAGAATTAGGTCACATGTAGTCCCGACAACTCACTCTTTTTCTTGACTCTGATTTCTTTCCTTTTTTTTTCTTATGTACTCTTTTCTCTTTGAAACTTTTTCTGACTCTATTTTTCTTGACACTCATCTCTTTTCTTTCTTTTTAGACATATTTTTGTCTTATTTTCTTGAACTTTTTCAAAATCTATTTTGTTCGACACTTTTTCTTTTGAACTTTGCTGATTCTATCTTGATTCCAAAGGAAGGGTATGAAATAAAATAGGACTAAAGCTCAAATAGGGTAAACAAAAGATGACACAATGTTTGGATAGCAGAATAAAATACCTTCGTCATATCAATCTTTAAAAATGCAAGTACATAACATGCAATATGAAAGTTTGAGATGAAGATCATTTATGACATTTTTTTACAGTACTAACTTTAACTAAGCCTTTGTGTTAGTACTTCTTCTTCACTTTGTCCAGCATACAACTCCACCTTTTTTATACATCTCTCACATCAAATGAATCTTGTTTTTGTGGAGCTGATTATCTTCTTGTTTCTCTTGATATAGGGATCACACATCCACTACTTGACCTAATTGAGATATGCCTTTCAATTGACTATCAATTTATTCTTATGATTCTCAAAATAATTACCTTAATTTTTAAAGAAGGCTTCAACTTGATCACCAAATATATCATACTCTACCTATTTTATCTGATGCTTTTTTTCTCAATGAAATATTCTGATTCAAAGTTCTTTCTTAACTGGATTTTAAGATCTAACTAAAAATTCTGCCGGCATTTCATATCACTAAAACCAACATAAAATGCACCATGTAGATAAAATAACAAAGAACACATATTTAAAACACAAAGGGAAAAGGGACACTCGATTTAGTTAAAATAAAAGATAGAATGGTTTGAACATAAACGACAAAGGGAAAAACAAGATAGATCCCAAACTATAACCCTAAAATAATTCAGATAACAGAAAAAAAAAAGCAAAAGAAGCTACCAAAACCTTTTCTAGTAAGGAGAGGAATGACTTCTCAATTGCTGAGCTTGACATCTTAGCCACTGGTTTGCGCATCAGCATGACTAGAGCTTTCACCACTGTCAATGTTCTGCACTATAATTGCATTATCTTGAATCATCTTTTCTATTTCTATTTTTAAAGCACGATAATCTTCAATAATGTGACCCTGAACATCAAAATGATATGCACATCGTACATTAGGATCAAAATTTCTTGAATGCCAGTCAAAAGTGTACCCAATGAGAGAAGTGATCATGCCCCACTGTACCAATCTCTGGAATAAACTAGAATATGACTCTCCAATTGGTGTAAATCTATCCCTCAACTGTTGCTTTATTTAATTGTTTTGCTTAGATAACAAATCGAGCCTAAAAAGGATTTAGTATGTTTGTGGAGTTTGGGGATGACTCTGAAGAGTTGGTGCGTGCCATTGTGGCTAATAAGTAGGTTGAACATATGATTGTGCTCTATATACTGGATATAGAGGTGGTGAAATAGAATATAATGGGTTCTGCGAGTGATTATATAGAGCTTGGGTATGAACTTGGGCTTGAGACTGAGGGTAACAACGACGTGGTCTTCTTGGACGTGTCCATTGTCCAACTATAATAGAAGCTACAGTTTCCTCATTTTTTTCCCTCCAACATTTCCTGACCTCTTTTGAATTGCTTGAGTAGTTGCTTTCAATGTTGCAAAACTCACAACACGACCGGTCTTAATTCCATCCTTTATCATCTCCCCCATTTTGAGGACCTTAAAAAATAGCTTGCCTAGTATAGGTAACAAATGTTAATATGTTTTATCCTCTGTTTGAATAAACACCTCAACTATCTTTCTTTCTTTCATTAGTAGTTTCATCCTAGCATATTCTTCACGCCATCTAATCGAATATTTTCTGAAACTTTCAGTACTTTTTTTCCTCATATTAGTTAGGGATTTCTCATTAGAAATTAACTCTACATTTTATTGGAATTATTGTACAAATTTATTATCCAAATTATCCCAACGACTCCATTTATTGATGTCCTGATCCACAAACTACTCTGAGGCTAGACTCGAAAGACTCTCACCAAAATAAGCCATGAGTAATCACTTTTTACCTCCAACGCTCCTTAGTTGATTATAATAATGCCTCAAATATGCCACCGAGTCCCCATGCCTATCATATTTCTCAAATTTTGGTCTTTTAAAACCAAGAGGGAGATTAACACCTGAAAACATGCACAGATCTTTATAGAAGACACTTTTGTGACCCTCTAGCCCCTGGAAGTTTCTCATGACTTGTTTTAAACTCTTCAATTCTTGTGTCATGCCCTCCTGTTCTTCTGTCGCAATAGGCTTCTTAGTGTTAAGAGGAAATTTAAGAGGTTGAGTATAGCCATAAGGATCAGTCGACTTCAATGTGGGCTCGGGAGCATAATGTTGATCACTAAAAATACCCAATATAGGCTTTCTCGTAGAGTAGTGAGGCACAATCTATGGATGAACATCAAAAGTAGAAGATTCAGGTAGGAGTGGTGCTGCAAAAACATGAATAGTAGGTAGAGCCGAGCATGTGGGAGTTTTTGTGTTTAGGAGTGAGAAAATAAATATTGGAAGTGTTTGGATAGTTTTGCCCCAGAGTATACTCTGATGCATATTGGGCGTGTCAAAAAAATAGAAAATTATGCATGTGACACGGGAGGAAAACTAAAAAGATATTCTAGATTATCAGTGGGAAATGGAGGAGGCAACAACCCATTAGCCCAAGCTCGATGCATTTCTATCATTTGCTGCCTTAATTTTCGATTCTCTTCATTAGCTTCTAAATTCTTATTTCCCGAACTCCCTATCTGATTAGTGACAACAACCTCTATATCTTTGTTGTACATAACTATCTCTTCGACTTGGTGCAATATAGAGGACCAACTAAAATGCCACAAACCAACCACCTTAAACTAACTGAACAAGAGATAGCAAATGCATTATAGTTCAACACTTTCTCAAAATCTTTTTATATTTTTATTTGAAAATATCACTGAACCCAAGAAGGGATCCTACGTATCTCACCCTCGAGAGAGGAGAATTAGGTGTGCGTAGTTCATGAAGTTTAGCCAAAGATGGCTAATCAAATGCTCTTTCTTTTTATTTTTCTTGAAACTTTAAGAGAAAAAGAAAATAACAAATTGTCAAAAGAATCGACAAAAATCTTTTTTGAATTTCTTATCAGCTTTAAAAGTCTCTATACAAAATGAAACCAATGATTACCAAAGAAAATCTTTTTGGATTTTCGATTTTGAATTTCATACAAAAATGGAACTTGAAACTATTAAAGGAAATTTTTTTTGTAGTTTTCTTTTAAAGATGGATATGACATCTACTCTAAATGAAGAGTGAATAAAATCTTTTTGAATTTTTGAAATAAGATCACCGAACCCATGAAGGATTGCCTACGTATCTCACTTCCAAAAGAAGAGAATCAGGTGTGTATAGTTCATTCAGATTGGACAATTAAAGAATAAATAACCAACTAAACCTTGACTTGAGAGATACGACCAAAGACAAATGATGAACAACATTAATAAAATCTTTTTGGGTTTTTTCATTTGACACTTAACATAAAAATGATACCAACAACCATGGAAGGAAAATCTTTTTGATATCTTCATTATATGAAATGTACAAAACTTCTACCATTTTTTTTGAATTTTCTTTTTTATAAATCTCCTATTAATTTTTTTTTGAATTTTTCGAACTATGAATGCTTTCTAAAAGAACAAAGGAAAAATCTTTTTGATATTTTTTTTTGAGAAATGAGTGCAAAAGGTAAATAAAATCTTTTTTGAAATTTTGGTTTTTGGAAAACAAAAGCCATAAAGAACTCTAAAAACCGTGAAACTCTTTTTTTTTTTTTTGAACTTTTCCTTGCCTACACACTTTCTTTTAATTCTTGCACATGCTTTCCCCAAATCGGCCAGTGAAATGACCCTATTGCCCTCAAAGATGCAACAATTTGCACGTAAGGATGCTTTATGGGTGAGTTTCCTAAAAAGAATCAAGTGCAGATAAGCATAGCCTGAAGACTGATCTAGGCTAGGGTCCACTAACAAGGCTATTCGGGGGAGCGTATGGTTGATAGTGGCTGCGAGATCTTTCCACCTACTCCATACACCCAATGGCTCCCCCTCTTAAAATAAGGGTGACTCAACTAGAGGTTGTGTGCACACGTGTACTATGGGACTTGTTGTGAAAGAATGACTAGGGGTAATGCATATGCTAGGCATAAAGCAGTAACAGATAAGAGAAAAAACTATAAACAAAGAGCACGTAAGCATTCAACAATGATAAGACAATAACACAAACGATAACGCAAACAAATTATCTATACACTTATAGTGTCAAACTAAGATGATACAACTAAAAAAAATATGCTCAAATTCTGAAAAATCCCTAGCAGAGTGGCCAAAAAGTAATTTTAAGTTTGAAAGGGTTTTATTATTAAGTAATAAAAGATAAAATTTATTTCGAAAAGGATTATTTTTCATTTGAACTCAGAGTCGCCACTTGACATAAATCTAGTGTGCCAAGTCACCGTTGGAAATCCTTTTTCAAAATGGTTTGACTCCTTAAAACTAATCCACGAATAAGATTCCGATTAAGGAATTGTGTTGACCGAGGGAAAGGTGCTAGGAACCCCTTAGTCCCGTGGTTCTACCACGGTCGCTCTGTAGAGTATATCAGCTAGTGGACACTACTAAATGTATAAACCAAAAAAAACACATGTTGCAACAAAGCGTAAATGCAAGTGTACGTGATCTTACCAAGTAGTAAAGTGGACCTTTAGAAGACAAGCATCGATCCCATAGGGACTTGTGTTGACAACTATCAAATTCTAGTTCAACTACCGAGATAAAGTAACCAAGAGAGTCCTAGAGTTGTAAACTAAAAGTAAAGTAACTAATGTGAAAAAGTAATGACTTTGTATAATTAATGGATAGAGACTCAGGGTTAAGTCTTACGAAAAATCACACTATGACATTGAACTTTATTAGTTAGAATACTTATCATACTTGTTGATTTGTAGAGTTTATCACATGATCATGGTCTCCCAACCTCTAATAGTCTGCCTAACTTAGGCATTACAACTACATCGTTGAGAGGGGATGTAATAATCCAATTAAGTGCTTAAACCTATCATCCTACATGTGAACCAAACAAAGCTTCTAGGTATATCCCTATCCTATATTCTAATTCAAATTCCTTATTTTATAAAGAAATAGGAACCTTGCTCTACTTACCCCTATGTTCTATCATCTTATTCCCTCTTTCGAGTTCACAAAGATGACCATGTATGTATTCTAAGGGTCGTAGATCCTCAAAATATTTATAAAAAGGGTAAAAAACAACAACTAAATATGATAAAAAATCCAAACTAAATTTATTCAATTGAAATACTGACTCAAGAAAGATCAGGTAGTTTAATCCAAGATGCATGTCATAATCATTAGAGTTGACTGCCACTTTCATATAAAAAAATTTTCCCTATTTCAATGGGACATTCATTCTCTGTTCTTTCTTCTTTATACTTTTATTTTTGTTTTCTTGAGTTAGTATTTCAAATGGTAGGTCTCGGGCTCATTTTGCCTGGAAATGGGGCGTTCGATGGGCTCATCATGGGTAAAAACTATTTTGGGTCTATTTTGAAGCTTTTGGAGTATAGAATGCACCACTTGGCCATTATTAAGGCCCCATGCACGCTAGTAACATTCTGGGTGTCCGTGTTACATCAAATCTTGTCCCGTGCTCTTGTTGATCCATTCCAAGATTTTTGGTGTTGTATACACTTTATTTACAACTTGTATATCATTAATATATCATCATAATCAACTCACCAATAATCCTATAGCATCACACATCACAAATTTGAGCTCAAAACAACACAACATCAAGGACGACGAACTAGAAATTTAGCTTAGAATGCTAGTTTTTGTCCTTTTGATCTATAACTTAGTTTTGACTTTTGGCTTGTTTAAATTAACCCTTAAACATCATAAAAAAGTTGTTCTAGTAATAAATACACATTCAAACCATTATAAACTCAAAAAAAACATTAAAGTCTATCGAGATCAACTAGAACAACACATAGCACAAGCTAGTAACACTAGTTTTCTCGCTTAAACTCTGAGTGGTCAATTTTTGTACAAACTTGTTTGAAAACACCTTTACTCATTGTAATGAAATAATTTACTCATTGTAATGAAATAATTAAACACTTATATTCTCATTTGTTACATTATTAACACATAAAGCACAAAATTAGTCCTCAAAACAAGGCCAAATAAGCTAGAATAACAACACCGAGGTGCATAAATACACCTCAGATCACCACCCCACACTTAAATCCCTGTTCATCCTCGAACAAATCTTTACTCAAAGAATCATAAGCTGTGGAGACTCCACACCTCTACTACATGCAAGACACACAATCTAGTACTACAACGACTACACAAAATGCAAGTTTCTATACTAAGCATGTTACAAACACAATTGAAATAGGCAAGTTTCTATAAATGCAAGTTTCACAAAAAGAGAGTTACCCATAAACACTCACATAGATACAACATAGCATAGAATGGGTATACGAATCAAATTTCGCTCACTCTCACAATGAATTCTCAAGTTACACACAGTGACCCATAGGCTTGCTTTTAGTGTAGTACTTTACTAATATCAGAATGTTAAGGCTCAGGATCAAATATGTATTTACAGGTTGTAATGTAGGATAAGGGACAGATAGGAACTATTCTAATCAGTAATAGTGAATATCCTTTCTAAGTGCTTTAATACATCACACTTTTCATTCAATTTACCTTTAACAACCATTTTTTTCTCCACCTCCACCTTCACACAATTTTTTGTTTTGCCCCATCTCATTAAGCTACTTCACATACACTATGGTGGGAGTATTCTATGCACACATTATTCAATCTGAACAATAATTTCTTTGCTTTTCATTACCCTTCCCAACCATAATACATATTAATTTTTAGAACTAATAACTATTATTTGGAGGCTTCTCTTTCACCTTTTCCCTACTTCAATTTCAAACTCCTTAACTCACTAATTTTTCTCTAAATCACTTAAGAGATTTTGGATCAAATTAAAGTCCACCAAAAAAGGGGATTAATCTACACATAAAGCTGTCAAACAAAAATCTAAAGGCTCAACTGGGCTAACTATGATTATGCATAAGGGTAGGCAAACGAGGGTATAAAACATGGTTATCAACGAAATGCCTATATCATCTCCTAAACCCACACTCTTTATTTAACTTTGCACACACACCAAGCAATTTTTAGAGATCATATGCAATAGGGAATATACAAAAACCTAACACATACATGACACATGCTCAACTCAAGCAAGATCATCATAAACTCTCAACTAAACATAAATTCAAGCATTAAGTCAACACTACAAGAGTCTTAATCTTGAGCCTAGGAGTATTAAAAATAATCATTCACACAATCAACATGCTCTTTTTCAACTCAAAATACTTGTATTATGAAATCCAATATAGCATCAACAAGAATATCCTACTTATTCCTAAAACAAAAATTTTAAAATTACTCCTAAAATTGGGAATTCCCCACCCCACACTTAAAATTCTACTTTGCCCTTTAAGTATAATTTAAAAGTAGAGATAGAAATATTCCCTAAGGCCTATAGTCCTAGCTAGTTACATTTTTACACATCAAGAGGGTTTAGGGACCCCACACTTAGTCTTCGCCATGCTCCTTAGCTTAGATTTCTGGTACTCAGAATTTTCATCAACCTACAACTCAACAAAAAAACCTACATAAAGAAAAAACTAAAAATACTAAAAATAAAACATACCTTAACTTGGGTTGCCTCCCAAGCAGCGCCTGATTTAGTGTCGCGGTATGACCCAATAAACTTTTTCCTCCATCTTGAGGATATGAATTTCACCCCTAACTTCGTATCCATCTTTTTGCCTAGCTCATAGGGAAGTGGTACAAAGTTTAAATAATCGAGTAATGTATGGTGCATTTTAAATCACTCGACCTTGAAGTGAGATATGTTTTTATGTTTCCTGTCTGGTGCAAAATTAAGAAGATAGCATTCTTGTTTCTCATCTTCACACTCTTCCACTATTTCAGATGATACCATAGATAGGTCATCATCTAAATATAATGTAGAAAAGTGCTTTGAGTGAGGAACAACAAATCCCACTTCTAAATTTACACAACTCACAACACCCTCACTCAAATTCACCTTCTCAATTAGAGTCTAAAAAAAATGATAGTTGAGTGACTGTGATTCTTGTGTTTATTCCACAGATTGGCTAGGATCCTCCATTTATTTTCTTATCTTCTACGGAGATGGTGGTGGTGGTATCTCCTTAAATTGCTCAACAACTTTATTTTCTGAGTACTCAAACTTTCTCAAATTATTAGCAACTTTGTATGCATCTAGTTAGAGAGTCAACTCTATATCTACCTCCTTAGTTGTCTTTTGAGCATTGCCCTTAAACAATACTAAATCAGGATTAGCTCTACAGATATTTGTAGAGTGATACATATTGCCACAAACCACACACCAACTAGTGGTCTACTGCACTGGACGCAAACAAGCAGGTCCCCTCCTAATATTTGGATTAAAATCTAGACAAAAAGCCTCGTGGTGGGGTCCTCCACAGAAATGATAAGAATCATCACCCCTAAAAAATCATCTATCCCAGACTGACAACTCAAGAAGAGTGTGAGAAATAAAAAAGAATAAAAAAACTAAAAATAAAAATTACTAAACTATCTACAAATAAATATAAATAAATTAAAAATAAGATAGTTGTCTATTTATAAGTCCTTGGCAACGACGCCAAAAACTTGTTGCGCCTAAGCGCACACGCAAGTATATGTGGTCTCACCAAGTAGAAACGTGGCCTCTTAGAAGCCAAATATCAATCCCATAGGGACTTGTGTTGACAACTATCCAATTCTAGTTCAACTATTGAGATAAAGTAACCAAGAGAGTTTTAGAGCCGTAAACTAAAAGTAAAGTATCTAATGTGGAAAAGTAATGATTTTGGATAATCAATGGATAGAGACCCAGGGTTAAGGCTTACGAAAAATCATACTATGCCATTGAACTTTATTAGTTAGACTACTTATCATGGTTGTTGATTCATAGGGTTTATTGCATGATCATGGTCTCCCAACCTTTAATCTTCCACCTAACTTGGACATTACAACTACACCATTAAGTGGGGATGTACTAATACAATTAAGTGCTTAAAGTTATCATCCTACATGTGAACCAAACAAGGCTTCTAGGTATATCCCTATCCTAGATGCTAATTCAAAATTCCTTATTTTATAAAGAAATTAAAACCTTGGCCTACTTACCCCTATGTTCTATCATCTTATTCCCCCTTCCGAGTTCACAAAGATGATAATGATATATTCTAAGGGTCGTAAATTCTCAAAATAATTTTAAAAAGGGTAAACAAACAAATAAATATGATAAATAATCCAAAATAAATTAATTTAAAGCAATAATAATCATTTTCTTAGCCTCAACCCCGAAAATGGGCTTTTAGCCACTCATGGACAAGTAGTAATCAAAACATTTGAATACATGATAAAATCTAATAAAAAGCTAAAGTAAAAAAAGAAAACCCCTAATTGAAATTTTTTCTAGCCCCTACCCAAGTTTCAAAGTCCAAAAAGGTGTTTAGCATCAAGTTCAAGTGTCCTATTTATAGGAGAACAATTTTGCCATCGATGGAACAAGGGGCACGTCGTGGGCTCATTCCGCCGCTATAGGGGGTGCGTCATGGTCTCATCATGGGGAAACACTATTTTGGTAACTTTTGAAGCTTTTGGATCATATCACATTCCACTTGTCCATTTGTTAGGCTCCATACGCGCTAGTAACATCCTGGGTGTCCGTTTTACGTCAAATGTGCTCTTGTTGATCCATTCCAAGCCTTTTTGTGTTGTTTACACTTAATTTCCAGATTATTTATAATTAATTAAATAATAATCTATTCACCGAGCATCATATAGCATCACACACCACAAATTAGAGCTCAAAACAGCACAACATCAAAGACGACGAACTAGAAACTTAAGCTAAGAATTGTAGTTTTTGTCCTTTTGATCTTTAACTTAGTTTTGACCTTTGGATTGTTTCAATTGACCCTTAAACATCATAAAAAAGATTTTAAACTCATAAATACACATTAAAACCATTATAAACTCATAAAACACATTAAAGTCTATTGATACCAACTAGAACAACACATAACTCAAGCTTGTAACACTAGTTTTCTTGTTTAAACTCTAAGTGATTAATTTAGTACAAACTTATTTAGAAACACCTTTACTCATTGTAATACTATACTTAAATACTTATATGCTCATTTATAACATTTTTAACACATAAAGCACAAACATAGTCCTCAAAACAAGGCCAAATAAGCTAGAAAAACAACACTGAGGTGCATAAATCCACCTTAGATGAACACACAACAAGAAAAAAAAATCAAACATACAAAACTAAGAACAGTACCCAGTTGAATTTATTAAAAACCAAAATTAAAATATAAAATATTCTAACTATCCCACACTATGCTTTACTCGATGCCTCGGACCTTGATCACGATCAGTCTTCCGAGTATAAAATATCACAGGGCATCCTTCGGTAATGAATACAATTTCCCTTGGGGTATTCCTCTTTCAAATGAGTACAAAGAGTTTAGATGCGATGAAATAACGGCCATTCAACACATACAAACGTTCAAAAACCACAAACCCTATGTTTTGCCTACCCGACCTATCATTTGCCTACTCATTTTGATTTAGCATAATTCTATCACATCCAACATCATGAATGAACCTAAATTAAATCAAATTCACTTTATCCAGATTCACTCCTTCCTGAATTTCTTTTTAATCCACAAATTTTCACGTGAAAATAATTATTCATCCATATTAACATCAAAGTTACACCAGACTATTCAATCGCCAAAAATTCACAAAAAAGTAACCAAACATAATAATCAATCCATAATCACAAAATCAATCCCACAAATTATGATAAAAAATAAAGAGCAAGAGTTAAAGAATTGAACCAATAATTGATGATTTATGTTTCAATTAAACAGAGGTGCTTTGTTGATCAAGAACCTTGATATAACCCAAATCTCGACCTTAACAACCCAATAGCTTTGAAGAAAATCCAAATCTAATCTATACACGAATTCTTGGACAGAATTTTGACTTGGTCAAAATCGTGGGTTAGTTTTTGACGAATGATAGCCGGAGCCCCACATTTCGATGGTGTTTTGGTCATTGATTTTTTCGGTCGACGGAGGTCACTGGTTTCTATGAAAATTCGTTAGAAAACAAGCTTGACCCTACTGCTCTCTCGATTTTTAGCTACCTCTCTCTTTATTTTCTCTGCTTTGTCGCTATTTGTCCTCTCTCTCACTGTTCCTCTTCTCCTCTTCTTTTAGTTTTCTGTGTGTGGGTTTATTCACAGTATGTGTATTCGTGTGTTTTATGTGAATTCTCCAATTTGGATGTGGTCTCTAATGGAGTCTCCTCCTCTCTGTTTGTGTTCTTCGTGTATATATTACTGTGTGTGAGTATATAGTGAGTTTGTCTGTGTGTATTGTATTCTGTGAGTGAGAATAAAAATAAAGTAGTTTGTGTGTATATGTAGCTGTGTGTTCAATGAAAAACCCATGAGAAAAAAATCCCCCTATGCGTATGTGAGTATGTATGTTTATATCAAGTGAGGGTATGTGTGAAAAATGTGTATGAGGTGTGATTTTGTTAGAGTGTGTGAGGAGAAAAACATGAGTTTGGGGTAGGGGATATGTGGGATGGGGGTGAGGTAGGGGTGGTTAAGATAAGGTGAGGTGTCCAAAGTTGTTATGTATTTGTTGTAATTTTTTTTTTGTGGAACAATTATTAAGTAGTGTGAGGTGCAGGATAAGGAGAATGTAATGGGTAAAATTAACATTTCGGAGGAATAAAATTACGTCTCTTTAGTTTTTTCTTCTAATTCTGAAGTTCTAGGATTTTAATGTGGATAATATTGATTGACCTATGGTTTATAGTGAATATTTCTTTGCCTATAATTGAATTTTTTTGATTGCATAGGTTAACTTTTGAGTTTTTCTTTTGTTATTTCACAGTGAATCTGGTGGATTTAGATGTTTTACCGTTGTTTGAAGAGTTGGGAGATATGATATTAGTGTTCTACATTTTGAGATAGTTATGTTGTGGCAGTACACTACCCATGCATCACTATTTTCTTGGAGAAGAAGATGACATATATCGGCTACGAAAATAAGAGAATGTAAAGCTTTTTGATTGTTCCACCTTATACAAATTGACTCCCTCATTACAATTTCCTTTCGGATTTCCAAATAAAAACAATGTCCTTCAACAATGGCAACTCTAATGGCCGAGGATAGCAACTTCGAAGATGATCCGCTTCATGCCATTTCCGCTGAAGATATTATTGGAGCTTCACACCTTCTTGACAATGGCTTTTTGCCTTCACTAAAAGTCTATCCAATAGACGAATCGTCCTTTTGTCATTTTTCTCAAATAATATATATTTTTAAAAAATAAAAGATCTCACAATTTTTTGACAAATTAGCCACAGGAGTCCTAATAAAACAAAAACTTCATAAGAGTGTTTTTTTGGCCAAATGCCTTATATTTGAAATCATATTGTGGGCAAATGCTAGATTAAAAAGAATTTGTGGCAAACTAACAATTACCTTATTTAGCCATAGAATCATATTTTGGGCAAACGCAACAACTACTTTATTTTTATAAATAAAAACTATTTTCCTTAAATGATATATTTTTGGAAAATTTGAATCATATATATCTTATTAAAAATTATATATAGGAGTTTAAAATTAAATTCTTTTTGATTTATGAATACGCTTTTATTAAAGGAGTTGTTTTATGTGATGATTAAATTGTTATGAGGAATAAAAGGTGGAAATAGTTAGTTTTTCTTTTAATTTTTAATTTTTTTCGTTCAATTTTCTTACTACTTACTTTATTATTGTGTTTTTATTTTTTCAATGCTAATTTGTGTTGATAAGAAATCATTATTCTTCATCGTATTAAACGATCATTATGTTTTTAAATTTTCAATGGTGTATCTTTATTGATAAGGAATCGTTGCCCTTCATTATATTAAACAAGGTTCTCCTCAAACAAGTAAGAAATAATAATAATATTTTTCTTTCTTTTATCTTCAGACATTAAACGTTTTTAAATGGACATCAAATATTTCTTATATAGATTTATGCTAACAATACCAACATAAAGGAAAAGATTAAGATGATTTGGTTTGAGGAATTAGATGCTTGTTTGACAGAGGTAACTTTGATTGAAACTTTTTCAACACCTTGACTTCAAATAATGATTAGCTTGGGTCATTAACACTTATACTTTCAATTTTCTTTTGTCATAATTTTTAGGCTGTCATCTTTTGCTTTATCATAATCAGTTTTTATACTTTAGGTTGTTTTGCTTTATCATAATCAGTTTTTATACTTTAGGTTGTGCAGGACCAAAGTGAAATATTTAGAGTGTAAATATGATGTAATGCATGAGATAGACATGCAAGGGAGGCTTGACACACAGTCTATTCTCAATAGAGACTTGACGCTCCAGTGAGAAGGTGTGAGAAGTTGGATATACGTACGCGTATGAGGAGAGGTAAAAGTAGGTTGAAAAAATATTAAAAAAAGGTAATTAGACAAGAGATCGCGCAACGTCGTATTACCGAAGATATGACTTTAGATAGGAAGGTGTAGAAATCATGTATTAGGAAAGAAAGTTAAGAGGCAGTAGAGTGTTGTCATGCTTTTCAAAAGTTTAGCCTTGTTGGTGTTTGTGTATTTCGTAGTCTTATGGTCCTTGTCTTTTATATCTATAACCATATAATTCATTTTATTTTATTTTATTGATATTTAAAATTAAAGAGTGCTAAAATATATAGTAAGAGGAATATATATATTTAAAATTAAGGAGTTCTAAAATAAATGGCAAGAGAAAATATTTTTTAAAATATAAGGCGTTCAAAAATATAAGGTAAGAGAAAAATATATGTATAAAATTAAGGAGTCCTAAGATATATTGACACATTCTGAATCGGGACATTATCGTAATGGGCATCCCAAGTCCAACCGGGACCGAGGACCACCCCAGTTACCCAACCCAACCTCCAAACACGTACCCTGAGTTGGTTGAATTCCGAACATATAACAAGATAGTGTTTATTACAATTCTAGACTCTGGGATAGGTCTATGACCATGACCAACCCAAACAGGTCCAAACATCATTTATCTAACCGATATCCAAAACCAAAACAAAATCATAAACCAATCAATACATCCCATACCAATTGAGTTGCAATATATGTATATATAATCCAAAACATAATAGGATGGAACAATCATAAATACAGTCAAACCGTATTAGCCCCAATACCAATCTGAATACTAAGGCTAACACCACTGCTGACACCGCCCATACCAACTCATAGTAGTTTTACAAGGCCTCTAACCGAAAGTAAAATAATACCCGGTTGGGACATGCCCCCAACCATAGCCAAAATCATAATCTATAAAATAACCAAAATATGTAAAGACATAAATGACATAAAATGGAGTCTTCTGGAGTATGTAAGCTTACCCCTTTAATCCAACCGAGATGATCCCGAATCGATAAATAAGCAGGAGGAGTAGAATGGCCGATTCCTGTATTACGTGGGGATACAGCCGGCCAAAGATGGGTTAAAGGGTGAATGCATATTAGCTATCACACCCTACCATTATTGCCCAATTAAAATCATTACCACACAACCATACCACCATTCCATTTATTATTAACCAAGGCTATAAGCAGTGGTATTTTCATACCAATAGCTTACAAGCAATGTCCTTGGCTATCTTTTTTTAAGAAGAAGAGATTCCTATGTACCCATAAATTATATTATTAAGTTGACATGAGGGAATCCTATGTACCCCACATGTGATCATTATTATACTTGCTTGGGGGATTCCCTTGTACCCTACAAGGCTTTTAATTTTGACAAACCATCACCACCAAGACCTTACCATTTAACCATTACAAACCATTTAAACAATTTATAATATTTAGGGTTCCATTACTAAGTTATACCATGCATAGTCTAATGAAAACCCAACAATTTAACCAAAAACATTCTCATATGCATTTTATCAAACATGTTGGGGGCATAGAATTTCCAAAGCCAAAACCAAGTACCAACTAACCATTCTCATGCAACCAAATGTTCAAAACACCATAATAATATGAAAACTATAAGTAAGAGACGTGGGAAAACTATAACCAACCATTATAACCAAAACCCCCAACGTATATTTGAAAATCCAAAACCATATAAAATTTATGCCATGAGAACAATACATAAAACATGACTTTAGTTGGATCTAATAATGAGGGAGGAGTAACATACCTTAGATTAAGAAGATGATGGACAGAAATCACCTTTGTAAGTCCCAATTAGCTCCTATTGATAAAACCCTAGCCTTCCTTAACCCAAGAGCCTTGAGAGAATTTGAGAGTATTTTAAGATTGTTTCTATGATTGTAAATAGGTTAAGTAATACCTGATGTTTCAATTTTTGACAAAATATTTTTCATCCTTTTCTGGGGAAAATTGCATGTTTTCAAGCAACCAAGGTTGCGTTTAATGATGGTTTTTAGTGTTTCAAGGTAAGAAGATAGCTGAAGGATAAGACTCAGAAAATTAGCAGAAAAAGACTTCTGATGGTCAAAATGGTGGACCGTTAGTCTTGCGGCGGACCACCAGTTCAACCGTCAGTGTTATACAGAACAAGGCATCCTAGAACACTCAGCGAAGACCTATGTGGTAGACCGTCAGTCTTCCGACAGACCGCCAACTCAACTATTAGGCTTAAATAGAACCCATGTCTTTAGATGACTCAGCGATGGCCTATATGGTGGACCATTAGTCTTTCGACGAACCACCATTTTAGCCATCAATTTCAAGCAGAACTGGGCTCTCCAAGACCATCTGCGATGACCCATATGGTGGACCACCATACTTTCGATAGACCACCACTTTGGGCATCAGACTCAAGCTGAACTGGGCTTTCAAGGACCATCAGAAATAACTAATTTGGTGAACCGTCAGACTTTCGACGGACCACCACTTTAGCCGTCACTTTGGACGCGGATTTTATAATTCTGAATTTTAAATTCTTTTTACCTAGGAACATATAAATACCCAGTCTTAGGTTTTATTAGGTATATTTTATCCATCTCTTATCTTTTTACTAGGTTTTCCATGCTGAAAATACATTGTTACATAGTTTTTCTCTAAGATTCATTGGAGAGTTGTGGATCTAGATTCCTTTATCATATTTTCTATTAAAGATTGAAGAACAAGAATTATGACTTTTTATAAGTAAACTTTGAGTTAATTTATGAATAAAACAATGGTTTTTTCTCTTTCTTGGGTGGAAATGTGTGGCTAAGCTCCCATAACTAGGGTTGTGGGAGCCTTGATGTGAAAAACTGATTTTGGATTGTGAATCTAGTAGATTCCCATGAGTAATTGATATTGCATAAGCTCTTCTTCACTTTAATGACTTTTCTTGGTTGCAAACTTGAAAAGTGAGCCCAAGAACAACACTTGTTCAAATAGAAAAGTGCTTGTTTCGAAAAAAAAGAGTTTACATAAATCCCAAAGGCTTTAACCTTTGGATAGAGGGTAGATGCCTTAACCGAATCAACCCATGTGAGATTATAGTTGAATTAATACCAGGTTCTTTAAGTTTGAAAGAATTAAGGGATAAGTTACTCATTTAGGTTGAGAAACTAATGGGTAAACCATAGAATTCAGTTACTCTTGCAATAAGAATTATTCATTGGGAATTCACAATAGTTAACAACCCTAGCTGCTTAAGCATCTTGATAACCATAACTCTAGTTTGACTTCTCTTATTAAATTACTATTAGCAATATAACCTACAGTTAGATTACTTTCAATGAAAAACATTTGAATATAATTGATAAATCAAAATCCCCCTCTATTTTGGAACACCTTCGATCAACAGTCTAGTAACAACCACAATACTTAGTGAACATAGTATTCCCTATGGGATTCGATGCCCAACCCAGTTGGATTCTATATTTGACAGTGACCGCTTACACTTTCTAACGAGAGTTGTAATTTGGGCGTATCAGTGCCCCAAGATTGTTATAAGTCATGGGGCCTTAAGAGGGTAAGAGGGGAAATGTCAAGATTACCCCCAACTTAAACTACTTAAAATTCCTGCAGGATAGTATGACCACCCCATACTAGTCGTACCTTACCATACGAGTAGTACCCACTACTCATACCCTATGCCTCACCTTGAACCCCAACACTATCTAACATACAACCATCAAAGAAAAAGCGTACCCTACCATATGATTAGTACCAAAGAGTCATACCCTAGGCATAAAAGAATCATCTAGACTAAACTTAGGGCAACATACGATAAAGAGTCATACCCTAGGCATAAAAGAATCATCTAGACTAAACTTAGGGCAACATACGATTGACACCCTACCATTCGTTCCATAACATATGACTAGTATGTTCTAATAGTACCTTGGACTGAAACCAACCAACTCAAGTTGGTCACTATACGACCAAACCCACCCTAGTCATACCCTATCATACGACTAGTACCCCTAGTTGTATGATGTCCAGAAGGTAAAACTTAGGAAATTTTTTCTAAGGATCAAAACCCAGGGTGTTTCAATCTACCCCACAAGGATCATCCATCCCCAAAAGACAGACAAGGTAGTACAAGCACAAATTACACCCCAACATAACCATTCCAACCTTTAACTAATTTAGAAAAGAAAGATGCAAGGAAATCAACCTACCTTTAACCATGTTAGAAAACAAAGATGTGATCAAGAACACATACCTTCTGGACTAATATCTGAAGCAAAAAACAAATGTAGATACTTGGACTTCATGACCTCTTCTGCTTCCTAAGTAGCTTCTTCCACCTCGTAGTTCTTCCATAAAACCTTAACCAAAGATACTTCCTTGGGCCATAACTGACAAACATGCTAATCCAAGATCTCAATCGGGATTTCTTAATAAGATAGAGAATTCAAGATACCCAAACCTTCCAAAGGAACAACCGATGAAGGATCACCTATACACTTTCTCAACATAGAGACATAGAATACCAGATGAATGGAGCTCAAACTATAAGGAAACTCCAATTCATATGCAACATTACCAACCTTTCTCAAAACCACATAAGGGCAAACGTACCGGGGAGTGAGATTCTTGTTTTTTTCAAACCGCATTACACCCTTCATGGGAGACACCTTTAGTCACCTTATCCCCAACATCAAACTCCAAGTCACTATGCTTTACATTTGCATAGGACTTTTGGCGACTTTGGGAAGCCTTAAGCCTATCCTAAATCACCTTTACCTTTTCCATAGCTTGTTAAATCAAATCTCTGCTAAACATATCCACCTCACCAAGATCAAACCACCCAATAGTAGATCTACACCTCCTACTATAAAATGCCTCAAAAGGGGCCATCCCAATGTTAGAATGATAGCTATTATTGTAAGCAAACTCTACAAGAGGTAGATAATCAACCTAATTACCACTATAATCAATCACACACACACAAAGCATATCTTCCAATGTCTAAATAGTCCTTTCTGCTTGCCCATCTGTCTGTGGGTGAAAAGAAGTACTCAAACTAACCTTAGTCCCTAACCCCTTCTGAAATGACCACTAGAAGTGAGATGAAAACAACATGCCACGATCAGAGATGATTGAAATAGGTACCCCATAAAGCTTCACAATCTCATAAAGATTCAACCTCGCATAATCCTCAACCAAAAAGTTATTCCTCACTTGCAAGAAGTAAGCCGACTTTGTCATCCTATCCACGATGACATAAATCAAATTAAATTAGTTCCGAGACCGAGAAAGACTGGTAACGAAATCCATATTGATCACTTCCCATTTCTATTTTGGCAATTTAATTTCCTGATAAAAGCCTCCAAGCCTCATGTTCTTAACTTTCACTTGTTGACACACCAAATATTTGGCCACAAAATCAACCATATCCTTATTCATACCATTACACCAATACATCTCCTTGAGATCATGATACATCTTTGTTGAACCGGGATGAACAACATAGTGCGATTTATGCGCCTCAGTCAATACCCATTCTCATAAACCATTGACGTCAGGAATGCACAACCTTCCTTAGTACCACAAGGTACCATCACCACTGATCTCAAAAACCATTACCTGTTGCCTACCTATATCACTCTTGATTTTCATCAAGACAGGATTTAACATTTTCTTCTCCTTGATCTCTGCATCAAGAGATGACAAAACAACTTCCTATGCCAATACACCACCATTTTCAAAGTCTAAAAGGTGAAATCCAAGATTAACTAAGTAGTGAATATCCTGCACCAACTCCCGCTCTCCTTGCCAACATCAGCTAAACTCCCCATAGACAAACAACTAAGAGCATCAGCAACAACATTAGCCTTACCTAGATGGTAGTAAGACTCATATCATAATCCTCGAGAAGCTCGAGGCATATTTTCTCCACTAGGTTAAGCTTTTTTTGTGTAAACACATACTGTAGACTCTTGTGATTAGAAAAAATATCTATGTGCACTCCCTATAAATAGTGCCACCAGATTTTTCAATTCAAACACCACCGCTAAAAGCTCCAAATCATGAGTAGGATAGTTCCTCTCATGAACCTTCAATTGCCTAGAAACATAGGAAATAACTTTACCATGCTGCATTAGGATGCAACCAAGTCCCACCAGGGACGCATCACAGTAAACCACAAACCCCTCAATGCCTCCGGGCAAGGTCAAAATTAGAGCCGAAGTTATCTTGTCCTTCAGCTTCTTGACACTACCCTCACAAGTATCTGACCAGGAGAACTTTACCTTCTTCTGAGTCAACTTAGTCAATGGGGAAGTGGTATCGAAAAACTCTCAACAAACCTCCTATAATACCCATCCAAGCCCAAGAAGCTCTGAATATCGATTGGAGTCATGGTTCTAGTCCACTATTTAACCACCGCCACCTTTTTTTGGATCTACCATGATCTCCTCAATGGAAATTATATGACCCAAAAAAGTGACAACATTCTTCTAGAATTCATATTGTGAGAATTTGGCATACAGCTTCGCTCTTTCAAGGTCTACAACACTATATGGAGGTGATTAGCATGATCCATCTCACTCTTAGAGTACACCAAGATGTGATCTATGAACACAATGGCAAAAAGATCCAGAAACTGACAGAATACCCTATTCCTCAAATTCGTGAACGTCATCGGGGCATTAGTTAAACCAAATGATATAACTAAGAACTCAAAGTTTCCATATCGGGTATGTAAAGCTATCTTAGGGATATATACCTCTATAATCTTAAGCTGATGATACCCAGACCAAAGATCTATATTTAAAAAGAATTTGGCACCTTGCAACTGATCAAATAAGTTATCTATCCTTGGAAGAGGATACTTGTTCTTGACCGTCACCTTATTTAACTGGCAATAGTCAATACACATCCAAAGGGAACTATCTTTCTTATGCACGAATAACACTGGTGTACCCCACGGGGACACACTAGGATAGATGAAACCCTTATCCAAAAGATCCTTAAGTTACTCTTTGAGTTCCCTCAACTCAACTGGAGCCATTCTATAAGGAGGAATATATATTGGATGAGTATCTGGAACCATATCAATCTTAAACCTAATCTTCCTATTCGGGGGGAACACCAGGAAGATCATCCAAAAGACCTAGAGAAATTCATTCACCACCGGGATCGAATTTAAAGAAGGACCTTCCAAGTTAGAGTCTTTAACTTGGACCAAATGATAAAGACACCCTTTAGAGATTAACCTCTGAGCTCTAAGATATGATATAAACCTCCCCTTAGGAGCTAGGAAACCTCTCTCTTATTTAATAATCGGTTCACCAGGGAACTTAAAGACAACCTTGCGGGTCCGACAATCTAAGGACGTGTAACACGAGTGTAACCAATCCATCCCCAAAATGATATCAAAATCCACCATATCTAATTCAAGCAAATCTACCAAAGTCTTCTAACTACCAATAGATACCACATATTCCCTATAGACTCTTTTAGCAACCACAGAGTCACCTACTAGTGTAGAAATAGAAAAAATATCTAAAATAACCTCAGAATCAAAACCAAAATACACAACCACAAATTGGGTTACATAAGAGAGAGTTGACCCCGAATTAAGTAAATAATAAACATCATAATTAAAGAGTTGTATTGTACCAGTCATAACATCAGGCAATACCTTAAACTTTTGTCAGGACGCAAGATCATATAACCTTTTCTTGCCTATACTAGTACTAGGAGTAGAAGCAGATTCAAAAGTAGCACCCTTTGGTGCAGGAACAGATGAAGAGGAAACCAGGACCTTTTTTGCTCCCAAAACAACCTTACCAGCTGGACAATTTCTAAGCATATAGCCTGGCTGACCACATATAAAGCACATGTCCTTTCCCTCATCATAGAAGCCCTAATGCAACCAACCACAGAATCTATAAAATGGAAATGATAAGGCCAACTGAGCCCCAATAGCCTAAGATTGGGCACCCTATTTGCTAACCTGCTGATGCCTATCACCCGACTACTTCAAGTAAGGAGTACTAATTATGGAGAAAGAACTAGAACTCCCCCATTCTTTCTTTGGACACTTACCACCATCCCAACTACTTTGTTATTGACCACCACTCTTCTCAGAGAACCTAAAATTCTTACCCTGCCTCTCCCCTAGTTCAGCCTACTTTCTTTTTTCCTTTTCTACCTATTGCATATGAATAACTAACCTAGAGATATCTATGTCCTTGATCATCAATGCAGTCTTGATTTCAAGGATCGACTCACAAAACAGTTCTGAAGTAAACTTTCTCATCCTGGCCCTCATATCAAACACTAATTCTGGAGCATACCTACACAACTAGTGAAACTTCAAGGCATATTCCTTGATCGATATTTTCCCCTATTTCAGATTAATTAATTTCTCCACCTTTTCTTTCCTCAACTTTTGAGGAAAGAAGTGGTCCAAAAATATATTAGAGAAAGCCTCCCATAGAGAAGACTCATTAACCTCACCCCTTGCTTGATCCCATTCCTTGTACCATTGTTATGCCACACCCTTTAGCTGATTGGCAGAAAAATTCACTCTTTCTACATTCGTGGCCTACATGATCCTGAAGATCTTTTCCATCTCATCCAAAAAATCCTAAGGATCTTCCTCCACCTTTACACCAGCAAAAGTTGGAGAATTTAACCTCATAAATTGGCTAACCCTTATGCGCTCAAAAGATGCAATACTAGATATACCTCTCACAGCCTTAGAAACTACCAACCGAGCAATCACATAGATCAACTGATGAAACTCTATATTAGTCATATTTACCTGAGAAGGACTAGAAGGAAATGGTGAAACTCCAAAAATATTAGGGACTGGACACTTAGACCAAGTATAGATCCCATGAGAAGAGAATATCCTATCAATATCATCCTCAGTTGAGACAGAGAAGTTTTCATGAACTTCAGATCATCGAGGAATGATTTAAAAAGTGAACAAATAGAATTAGAGGAGATTCCAGGACTTAGGCTCCAATCTTGAAAATAGAACACAAACAAGAAAAACATTTCCTACATGCATTGTAGCTTCTCCCTTATAAGTGTGGCGCGCTATACACCCTTAAAAGAGAACCTACTTAACACGGCTTTGTAGACTCCTAATAGACCATAACCTAAAGATCTGATACTAACTAGACATGACCCAAACTGGGGCTTTGTCATAATGGGCATCCAAATTCCAACTAAGACTGGGGACCACCCCCATTACCCAACCCAACCTCAAAACATATACCCTGAGTCGAATGAATTCTAAACATATAACAAGATAGCGTTTATTACAATTCTAGACTCTGGGATAGGTCCATGATCATGATCAACCCAAACAAGTCCAACCATCCATTATCCAACCAATATGAAAAACCAAAACAAAACCATAAACCAATCCATACATCCCATACCAAGTGTGTTCCAATTAAAGATATATAATCCAAAATATAATAGGATGGAAAAATAGAAAATACAGTCAAACCGTACCAGCCTAAATACCAATGCCAATACTAAGGCTGACACCACTGTCGAAATTGCCCATACTGACCTATAGTAGTTCCCCAAATTCTCTAACCAAAAGTAAAACAATATCCAGTTGGTACATGCCCCTAACCGTAGACAAAACTATAATCTATAAGATAATCAAAATATGTAAAGGCATCTATGACATGAAAGGAGCCTTTTGAAGTATAGAAGCTCACCACTTCAATCCAACTGAACTGATACCAAATACGATCTCTAAGTAGGAGGAGTAGAATAGCTGGTTCCTGCATAGCATGGGGACACAGTCACCTGAAAATAGGCTAGAGGGTGAACGTTATCATGCACTTAAGATAAGGATAAAATAATGCCACCCTTTCAAACCAAGTAAACCAACCATATGCATTCACAACCATACACATATACATATAACCATATTGGGAAAAGGAACCAGGTTTAGCAATCCTTTAAAACCATTAACCTGCGTATCTATAGCTTAATTGTCCTAGAACCACTGATGGGCTATATGGGTCAACTATAAACCCTTAACGGGCCCCGATGCATATAGTCGCACGAACCAGAGATACCATAGGAGTAGGGGATTCTCGAGTACCCTTTTCTTTCTATGATAGATATGTACAAGTGTACTTAAGGGATTCTCATGTACCCCATAAGTATCATATATGGTCGCCATGACCAATCCTAGTATCGGGGAATATGATTTTCTAGTGTTCGTCCATTGGACTCACACTTTCATGATATTACACCCTGCTATTATTTCCCAATAATAAACATTACCATAAAATCATACCACCATTCTATTTATTATTAACCAAGGCTATAAGTAGTGGTATCATCATACCGACTATAGTTTACAAGAATTATCCTTAGCTATCCCTTTTGAGAAGAAGGGATTACCATGTACCCATAGATTACATTATTAAGTTGACTTAGGGGAATCCCATGTACCCCACAAGTGATCATTATTACTCTTGCTTCGGGGATTCCCTTGTACCCCATAAGGATTTCAATTTTAACCAACCATAACTACCAAGACGTTACCATTTAACCATTCCAAATCATTTAAATCATTTAGGATTCCATTAACAAGTTATACCATGCATAGTCCAATGAAAGTCCAACAATTTAACCAAAAACATTCTTATATGTATTTTATAAACATGATGGCGGCATAGTATTTCCAAAGCCAAAACCAAGTACCAACTAACCATGCCCATGCAACCAAATGTTCAAACCACCATAATAATATGAAAGCCATAAGTAAGATACATTGTAAAACCATAACCAACCACTATAACCAAAATCCCAACATATATTTGTAAACCCAAAACCATACAACATTTATACCAGGAAAACAATACATAAAGCATGCCTTTAGTTGGAACTAACAATGACGGAGGAGTAATATATCTTAGATTAAGAAGATGATGGAGAGAAATTACCCTTGTAAGTCCCAATTTTCTCCTATTGATGAAACCTTAGACTTCTTTAACCCAAGAACCTTGAGAGAATTTGAGAGTGTTTAAGTGATTGCAAATAGGTTAAATAATTCACCAAGAGGGTTATAAGTCATGAGGCCTTAAGAGGTTAAGAGGGGAAATGTCTAGATTACTCCTAACTTAAACTGCTTAAAATTATCGTAGGATAGTATGACCACCCCATACCAGTCGTACCCTGCCATACGAGTGGTACCCACTGCTCATACCCTAAGCCTCTCCTTGGACACTAACACTATCCAACATATAACTATCCAAGCTAAATATTACCCTTCCATATGACTAGTACCATAGAGTCATACACTAGGCAGAATCGAATCACCTAGATTAAGCTTAGGACAACATACGATTGATACCCTACCATTCATACCATAACATACGACTAGTATGTTCCAATCATGCCTTGGACAGAAACCAGCCAACCCACATTGGTCACCATATAACCAAACTCACCCTAGCTATACCCTATTATACAACTTGTACTCCCTAGTCGTATGATGTCCAGAAGCCAACACTCAGGAAATTTTTTCTAAGGGTCAAACCCAGGGTGTTTCATATATGGTTAGAGAAAAATATATGGTAAATATTTTAAGAGAATTAATGCCAAACACACAACTCTTCTTTATATTTAGGGTTTTAGAATTATGTATAAAGACATGGATTCTTAGTCCATGTACACTATTTACATATTTTCGGTAACATTCTTTGTCTATAATTTTTTATTGTTCTTTGTTATTTGATTTAGATTTTATTTTACGTTAGAAAATTATATTAATAACATTTGATTTGCTTTGATCTAATTTTGTATGTGCCTTGTAGAAGAATGGACAATGATAATATAAACACAAGTGAAAAATAAAATCATGCTGGCAAATTAATTTTTGAGGTTTTCTTTTGTTTAATCTGTACTACATACCAAGTAAGAAACTTTTTTAATTTACGTTGAAGAGCTCGCGACATCTGATTAGGGCGTAGGGAATCCAATCATTCTACTACAACCCATATTGATTTGCAGAGACTCCATGTCACATATATATTAGGTGCTTTGGTGTCCTGTATATGATAATAAATGTTTAGGTATATTCTCATGAAATAATTCTCTCTTTTTATATATCAGAGTTTTACAAAGGAATAGTTTAAAATCATGAAATTCCTTTATAAAATGTTAGTTGGCATTTTTACATTTAAAAGTAAATGTATAAAAATAAAATAAAATTAATGTAATACACACGTGCAACACACATAACCTACACTAGTTAAAAATAAAAATAAAACATATCCTAAAATGTAACTTTTTTTTTGAATCCTTTTTACACAATTTTTTAAAATGAATCCTACCAAAAATAAAATAAAAATTAAAAATAATATTTCAACGTAAATAAATATTTAATGTCAAAAATAGGTTAAAACTCAGGGAGGTTCTAAAATCACATGTCTGGATTTTTCCCTCTTTGTTGAAAATACCAAAAGTTTTCATACAAAAAAGTAGATAACAGGACAAGTTTTGACCATAAGATTATTTGAAAGGGTAGAAGAAAGAAAAATAAAAAATGGCCAAGTTCTGGTTTTTGACCGCTTACATATCGCAGTTTATAAGAAAATCAAGTGACATGTAGTTCAATAAGGTGAAATGTTAAGGTGGTAACTTAGAGGTTAAGTGAGGTTCCTTTGAGTCTCTATTTTGTCACTTCTGCTTTTACATCCAAATGTAAAACAATAATAAAAAATAAAAATACAAGTGAAAGATGCTATCTATATAATTTTTCAAGAATCTTGACTTGAATCGTCATCACTTCTCAAGTGATAAGATAGTCGTTATTTTCAGTTGAACTTGAAAAATGAAATGTTCCTCCATGCCAACTCTTGGTGTTGGAAAGTAACTTAAAAATTGACCTATTCTTCAGACTTACACTTCTGACTTTGAAAAAACTAAAATTACCATGTTCTTCAAGTGGACTCCTAAGCTTAAAAGTGACCCTAGTCTCCATGTGAGTGTCCTGAGCTTCAAAACTGAAAGTAGTTCCTGTTCTTTAAATGTGTTCCTAAACTCAAAGTAAATAGTGAACTAGAAAAGTAAAGTCCCATTATTTAGAAGGGTCCTGATCTGAAAGGAAAATCCCATTATTCAGGATGGTCCTGAGCTAAAAAGTAAAGTTCCATTATCCCGGAGGGACCTGACCTAAAATTAAAGTCCTATTATCCAGGAGGGCCTGGAGCTGAAAAGTAAAGTTCCATTATCAAGGAGAGTCCTAAAAAGTGAAGTCCAATTATCCAGGAGAGCCCTGTGCTAAAAATAAAATTTTACTATCCAAAAAATTTTTGTGCTAAAAATAAAGTCCTATTATCCAGAAGGATCCTAAGCTGAAAAGTAAAGCCTCATTATTTTGGAGGGTCCTGAGCTAAAAAGTAAAGTGTCATTTTCCAGGAGAGTTCTGATCTGGATGTAAAGTCCTACTTTCCACAGACAAAACTTTTTTGCCCAATTTATTTTCAGATAAATTTTGTAAGTGTAAGCTAAATCATAACTATTTTCAAAATGCACAAGAAAAAGGTAAATTGAGGCTCTAACAAAAAAATGTGTTTCTTGAGAATAAAACTTATGACCAAAATTAGAAAGTGTGTCTCCTAAGAGATAACATGAAAGACTCTAACTAGAAAGTCCATTTTCTAGGAGTAAGGTTTAAATTAGAAAGTGTGTTACGTAACAAATGAAACTTGAAATACCTTTTTCTCCAAGTTAGGAAGTGCATCACCTAACAAATAAAACTTGAATTACCCAGACAAAAAAGTGTGTATCCTAGGTGTTAAATGTAAGGACTCAACTAAAAATTAAGTCTTCTAGGCGTAAAGGTTCAAGTTAGGAAGTGCGTCACATAACAAAAAAAAATTGAGTTACCCAGAAAAAGAAGGGCGTCTCCTAGGGGTTAAATGAAATAACTCAACTGAAAAGTGCATCTTCTAGAAGTAAAGGTTCAAGTTTGAAAGTGTGTCACCTAACAAACAAACTTGAAATACCCATACCACAAAGTGCATCTCCTTGGGGTTAAATGGAATGACTTGACTAGAAAATGCATCTTTCATGAGTAAAGGTTTTAGGAAGTGCATCAGCTAAAAAACAAAACTTGAATTACCCAGGCAAGGAAGTACATCTCCTAGGGGTATAGGATAATGAGTTTTTACCATGATTGTGATTACCAAACCTATGTAGTAATATTGCCTCTTGCATTTACTAAAGTAAGAAATTGCACCTTTTGATATTTAGGCTTTGAAGCCCTTGATTTGAAGGTAACATGTGTTCCTATTTTATATAAAGAAAACTAGTGAGTATAAAGACATGATGACTGGTTTGTGGCTTTAGCTTTTGAGGCTATAGCTCTTGCACTTGTCACATTTAACTTACTTTAAACCATTGACATGTGTCAATGACTTATTGTGCCATTAACCCAAACTCAGGCTATCAAGAATGACTCTTATGAAAACACTATAACTCTGTCTCACGGTGTCTCCATACTAAGCTTTATTGAAAATTTGTATTATCTTGAGTTCATAACCTGCAAATTGGTGAAAATTCTTTGAATACATTGGTTCATTTAAGATCATGTTATCTTTATGTTCTGACTTTTTGTCTTGCTTTGTGCAATTGAAGAAGTTGGTGGCAAATTTTGGAATCCTTTCTCACTTGTTTTGACACAGACTTGACTCAAAGGCATTAGAAAATGATAATGATTTTCTATTTGAATAACAGATTCAACAGAACAAAAATAGAAATATAGAGAAAAAAAAGATAATGAATGTCCTCCTTTTGAAAACAGAGAGAGGAAAAATTTATCTGAATACGGATGTTCGTTCTATGATTATGACATGCATTTTATATTAAGCCACTTAATTTTTCCACCCGAACTCTACACCAATTGTTATTGAGTTAATGAAACTGAAAAAATAAGTTACTTCCTTAAGATTATTGCACTCAAAGAACTCATTCATCTAGTGACGCCTTGAAGGGTTTTTGCTAATTGGTCTTTTTTATTTTCATTTCTCATGACTCACCATTTCCTCATGGTGTCTATGAGGGGTTTCACTAATAAGAAACTCTTATTTTATTTCTCTCAACTCACCATCACTTTACGATATCCGCGAAGGTTTTCACCAATAAGACACTATCATTTTTATTTCTCTCAATTTACCATCGATGATGAATAAAAGCAGTGCCAAAAATTTAACTTCATATATCTATCGCATGTTTAGATTTAACATTCTCAAAGATTGATATGAAGGCATTTCTTTGGTTATAACATGGCTTTTGTATATGGTGAGAAGAAAATAATGGCATGAGTCTCAAATGACACTTGAAATCGGGTGGTACTTAGAACTTTTGAAATCGACTCAAACAACAAAAATTAACTCTTGCTCCAATTTTTTTTAACTGTGTAATTCTAAATTCTTTATTTGATTGGATCGAACCCCAGAGTAGGTCTTCCTACGTATCTTGTTGTAGCAAGAATTGGGTCAAACGTACTTCAGGCTGCTCGATTTTTTTTTTCTTGATTTTGGTTTCCTTTCACTTTTTCTAGTTTTTTTCTTATTCTAACTTTGCCCTTTTTTACCTTTCTTTTTTATTTTTATTTTCCTTTTGGAATTTTTTATGGCTCTATTTCTTCCTCTTGACATTTTTTTACTTTTTAGACTCTACTTTGATTACACAAAAGGGATACAAAAGAAAATAGGACTAAAGCGTTAACAGATAATGACACAATATTTGGATAGCTAAATGAAATGACTTTGTCATATCAATCCTTAAAAATGCAAGTACATATAATGTAATATGAAAGAAGAAGCTGAATATCACTTATACTATCTTTTCCACAATACTAACTTAACTGAGCATGTATGTCACATCTTCTTCTATACTTGTCAATCATACAACTCCATCTTTGTTGTAATGACATACATTAATAAAACAAATTTTTCTTTTTGTTTCTTCTTAGAGAGTAGATCATCTATACACCATTTGATCCTGCTCAAAATGTTTGAGATATACGTTTAATTGATAACCAAGTTATTCTTGTGATTCTCAAAGTGATTGCTAAATTTATTCAAGTAGGGCTTCAACTTGGTCATCAAATGTCTCATTACTTTATTTATTTTCTCAAATACTCTTTTTCTAACTTTAACATTCTAATTCAATGTTTCAAATTAAACTGGATTTTAAGATTTGGCAAAAAAATTCCATAAGTATGTCATATCACTAGAATTAATATAAAATATACTGTGTAGAGAAAATAAATAAACAACACATATTAAAAATAAAAAGCAAAAAGGGACACTATATTTTATTAAAATAAAGGATAAAAGAGTTTGAGCATAAACAACAAAGAAACAAAATAAGATAAATCACGAACTATAACTCTGAAATAATTCAAATAACAGAAAATGAAACAACCCAAACTACCAAAATCTTTCCTAGTAAGGAGAGGAGTGACTTCCCAATTGCTGAGCTTAACATCTTAACCACTGATTTTCACATCAACATGACTAGAGCTTTCACCACCATTAAATACATTTCCCTCAGCAAATAAGTTCTGAGTCCCCATATTTAACTTATTACTTCCCACGTATTATGTATTATCATGTACATTTTGTGTGATGTTTGTAGCGTCAATGTCCTGCACTATAATCAATTTATCTTGAATCATACTTTGTATTTCACTTTCCAAAGCATTACAATCTTTAGAATAATGGCCCTAAACATCAGAATAATATGTACATTGTACATTAGGATCAAAATTTCTTGAATATGGGTCTTATGTGTACCCAAGGAGAGGAGTGATTATGCTCCATTATCTTAATTTCTAGAATAAAATAGTATAAAATTCTCCAATTAGTGTGAAACTATCTCTTATCTTCTTCCACTTTTCATTGTTTGGCTTGGATTAAAAATTAGGTTTAAAGGGGCTTCGGTATGCTTGTGAAGTTGAAGGATGATTCTAAAGGGCTGGTGCACGCCACAATGGGTAAGAAGGAGATCAGACATATGGTTGTACATGTTAAATAGGATATTGAGGGGATGGAATGGAATATAATGGATTTTAGTGAGGAACATAGTGTCTTGGATGGTTATTTGGGTCTTGGATATAGATTCGGGATTCAGATTGGACGTATGGGTGATGCCAACCTCTTGGACTTTATTACGGTACTAACAAAATAGAAGCCACATCCTCTATTCTTTTCTTTCATTCAAAACCACCTAAACCATTTTGAATTGTCTGTGTCGTTGCTTTCAAATCAGCTTGGCTTATGATTTTTTGAGCTTAATTTTATTTTCTACTATTTTGCCAACCATAATGAGCTCGGCAAATGTATTTCCAAGAGTGGAAATCAAATGATGGAAGTAGTTAGGTTCCTGTGCATGGAGAAAAATATCAATCATCTCAGACTCCATTATTGATGACATAACTCTAGTAGCTTGCTCCCTCTATCTAACGATATATTCTAAAAAACTTTTGGTGGTTTTTTGTGAATGTTGGCAAGTGTGGAACGATCTGGAACTATATTAATATTATATTGAAATTTCTAAAAAAATCTCAAGCCATGTCATCCCAAATATGCCAATGAGAGATAAGTTTATTAGTGAACCATTTTGAAGCCATACCCACTAGACTCTCCCTAAAGTAAGCCCTCAGAAGTTCTCCTTTCCCCCTGCTCCTCTTAGTTGATTATAAAACCTTTTCAAATGAGCCAATGAATTGTCGTGGCTCTTGTACTTGTCAAACTTAGGAGTTTTGAAACCTAGAGGTAGATGGACATCGAGAAATATATAAAAATCTTTGTATGAAATGCTCTTTTGGCCTTCTAGTCCTTAAATATTTCTCATCTTTTGCTCCAAACTTCCTACTTTCCTGGACATGTCTTCTTATTCCTTATTCTTAACAGTCTTCTCAATCACGATAAAACAACCATGCAGAAGATCGAGATAATATGAGTTTAGGACTTTGGAAGTTAATTCAGAAGGACAGAATTAATCATGATGTGGCTTACCAACAGGCTTCTATATCATCAATTGAGGGCCTGCATTAGTTAGCACTATAAGAATGTGTTCGTAGGTGGATTTATGCACCTAAGTATCATAATATATGCTTGTTTAGCCTTGTTTAGAGGATTTCTTATTTGCATAATGAGTTGATATTCATATAATTGATCATATATGTGTTAAAGAACTTGATATAATGTTTAAGGTGTCCTTCAAATGAGTTTTGAATCATATAAATCACTTAGAGTTTAGACGAGGAAACTAGTGTTACTAGCTTGAGCTAGGTATTGTTCTTATTTATCTCAATGAATTCTACTGTGTTTTGAGTAGTAATGTGTGATTTTTTATGTTGTAGGATCCATATGAGGTGTTAAGAGTGATTTTTTAGGGAAAAACAACATCTAATGATGATAAAAAAGCACCCACAAAGTGAGAAACACGAAAGCCAGATGGAAGGAGGAAACTTTGGATGACTTTTAGGGCTAGAAACACACTTGTGAAGGTTGGAAATTAGGGTTATTACTTTACTTTATTTTACTTTTGGTTTTTATACATGAATTTCAATCTTGTGATTCATTGTAAAACCATGAGTGGCTAAAAACCCTCATCTAGGGTTGAGGCCAAGAACATGATTACTTATGCTTTTAATTGAGTTTGTTTAAGTTTATTATCATTGTTGGTTGTTCATATCCTTATATTTATTATTCTACGGATTAGAAAATCTTAGGACAAATCCATATTTCTATTGTGAGCCTAAAAAAAGGAACAATAGATTAGAATGTGGGATATACGGAATGGGATCTTAAACATTCAAAGAATTGAAGTTGGGATTTGCCTTTAGGATATGAAGATACCTAATTTTTTCAATTTGGTTCATATACCGGATAAAATATAAAAGATTTTAACTCATTTCTCACATCCCCACTCAATGATGTAGTTGTAGGGCTAAGTTAGATACGCGATTAGAGGCTTGAAAGATTATAGTCATGTTATCAACCCCGTGAATCAACAACCAACATAATTAACTAACCTAACGAGAGTGTATGGCTAAGTAGGATTGTTAACCCTGGATTCTTCCCCATTACTGTCCCCAACACTTTATAATTCTAAATTACTTACGGTTACTTTAAGTTTTCAAATCTCAAACATTATAGGTTACTTTTGCACTTGTTTAACCTTTGTAGTAATACTAGAATTAGATTATTACTGAGTACAAGTGTATGTGGTATTGATACTTGGATTTTAAAGGCCACTTTACTACTTAGGCTACCACGTACACTTGTGTGTGCACTAGGACGCACTAAGTTTTTGGCGCCGTTGTTGGGGACTTAAAAATTGGCAACTGTCTAACTTTTAGTTTTCCTATTTGGTTTCATATGTACTAACAACTTTATATTAGCTTCTAAATTTGTACGTACAGGGTTGACACTTAATTAAGATGGTAAAGGAAAGGGATTTGGTTGTAATACCCCGAGAAATTTTTCGTTGAAATTTTGTGCGTAAATGTGTTGGGTTCTATCTTCTAGAATGAATTATAAATTTTCCTTGTGGAATGTCTTAGATTATGACCCACCATTGCGTAGAGTATTGAATAATCTTTCCAGCGATATATGGATCATCCAAAACGGACACCCAAGCGACGAGTTATGAACATTCCGATCGAACCGTGAATAGTAGTGAACAGTAAAACGTGCAGGAAAAACTACTGAGGTCTGGCGTATTTTTTCTCCAACTTTAAATGATCATAACTCCTTGTACATAACGATCTGGGTGATCTAGTATATATCAATGGAAAACTCTACGAGTCCTCTTTCCAATGAAATTGGTTTCATCCAATTTGTCTATCGGGGCATAAAGTTATGGTCGATCTACTTCAGCCTATCAAAAGCAAATTTTGGGGTCTAATTCAAATGATCATAACTCCTCGTACACAATGATCTAGGTGAGATACTATATATCAATGGAAAGATATGAGAGTCATCTTTCTAATTAAATTAGTTTCATCCAATTTGCATATCAGAGTAAAACGTTATAGTTGATACTTCAGACTATTAAAACAGTCCACCAAAGAACAAATTCGAGAATTATTTAATTTTTAGGGGCGTTTTGGTCATTCCTCCTCACCCAAAATCCATCCAAACCCTATATTAAAGCCTATTAGAAGCATTATATGTTATATTTCATCAAATTCCCTCAAAAAGAAAACCCTAAGCTCCTACATCCAACTTCAAGAACCTCTAAAGTTCACCATTAATTGTGCAAATTTATTCAAGATTCCAAGTTCCTAGTTCAAGAACCTCCAAAGTTCACCATTAATTCTGCAAATTTATTCAAGAATCCAAGTTCTTAGTTCAAGAACTCCAAGAAGCATCATTCAAAGGCATGATTAACATCTCAAAAATGAGTATCGATCCAAAGTTCATCATTCAAGGTATGTGGGTTTTTTTCAACAAGAACTCTTTTTCGTTCTTGTGCCCAAAAGTAATTTTATTTATAGAGGCATGATTTTTCTTTGACTTTTACGAATTTGAAGCATGAACCCATATCTTATGATGATTATTATAAAATCTTGATGTTTATGATTTTGAAAGATGAATTTACATGTGTGGAGATATAAAACATGAATCTTGAATGATATTTATCATGATTTTGATATTTGGGTCGTGAATCCCCATTAGAAATTGTATTTTTTTTGAAAAAGTGTATGTTATAAGAACATTGATGTTGAATATTTGAGATATTTTAAATTATTTGACCTTTTGGTCTTAATGGAGTTATTTTGAACTTGAGTGTGAAAGAAATCCACAACGTGGTTGATTTTGATAGATGGAAAGCATGATGGCTCTTGATGTATATTTATATATTACTGAAATTGTTTTGTTGTGGATTGTCTTTGAAATGATCTGAGCTAAGTCCGGGAGAAATCTTTAGCACCGAGTGGGAGGTATAAAGTGACCTTACTTCCCTAGAACTACGTGCCCCCATAGGAGTGAGCCTGAGGCTGATTTATATAGTGATCACTAGTTTGTGTGGATTTGATATCGATAGTCCTACTCCGATGGCAAGGATAGGACGGCTCTCCCCAACATGGGTTGTACATTGGACTCCATGTAGCTCACATGGTTTATATCGGTTATAGGATCTCCCAGTGTGTGTGTGTTTCTTTGTGTCTATGGTGAATGGTGAAGTGATTTGAAAGTGGAATTGTGAAAGTTATTCTTTCGAAAGATTTAAATGATATTTACATTATGAGAATTGATATTCTTGATGAACTGAAAGTGATTGACAAATTATATGATGACTCGCATGTGTTATTGTACTTATTTCATCCTCTCATGATTATGATGATTTTCTTTGGGCTATGTGAGTCTTTCATACTTCCTGCATATTTCTTATAAATATTTATGATAATGATATTTATACAACTGCATACACCCCCATATACTCAATTTTTTTCCATGATACTGACCCACATCTTCGGATGTGGGCTGCATTTTCTCAGAATGTAGTTTCAGGTGCTCAATTTCAGGTTTGATAGTGATTCTTCGGGCATGCTATTCTACATCCTCTATTGTGGTGAGTCCTTATGTTCTGAGGACGTGATGTCTGATGTTGATTTCACGGAATCATTTGCATTTGATAACTAAGTATGATTCAGTTGGGACATGTTTCAATGGCTCGCTGGTTTTACTGATTTTCTTAGAGGTTTGTCTAACTAGTATAGATGTTGGGAGTTGACTAATAAGTTGTATTTTGTTATCTTTCTAAAATTGTTTTATTCTTGAATGATGATTAGTTTGGTGGAGTCACATGAAGAAAGATATAGCAGCGTTTGTAGCTAAGTGTGCAATATGCCAACAATTTAAGGTTAAACACCAAAGACCTGGTGGTATGATGCAAGAGTTTAGTATTCCCACCTGGAAGTGGGAAGAGATAAATATGGACTTCGTGATTGGTTTACCTCCATCCCGATGCCATCATGATTCTATTTGGGTTGTGGTTGATAGATTGACTAAGTCTGCTTATTTCTTGCTTGTTCATACTTCATATACTGCTAAGGATTATGCTAGATTGTATATCCAAGAGCTAGTCAGACTGCATGGAGTTCCCTTGTCTATCATTTCGGATAGGGGTACTCAGTTCACTTTGCAATTTTGGAGAGCTTTCTAGAAGGGTCTTGGTACCTAATTGCTTTTGAGTTCTACTTTTCATCCACAGACCGATGGTCAGGCTGAGTGGACCATCCAGACCTTAGAGGATATGTTGAGAGCTTGTGCACTTGACTTTAAGGGAAGTTGGGATGATCACTTACCATTAATAGAGTTTGCTTACAATAATAGTTTCCACTCTAGTATTGGTATGGCTCCATTTGAAGCCTTATATGGGAGGAAGTGTAGATCACCCATAGGTTGGTTTGAGATGGGTGAAGGGGTTGTGAGTGGTATTGATTTGATATTTGAGGATATGGAGAAATTTAAGTTGATTAGGGAAAGGTTAAAAACCGTACAGAGTCATCAAAAGTCATATGCAGATGTTAGAAGGAGAGACCTTGAATTTGAAGTTGGTGACCTAGTGTATCTGAAAATTTTACCCATGAGGGGGGTGAAGAGATTCGAAAAGAAGGGGAAGCTTAGTCCCCATTATATTGGTCCTTACAAAAATTCTTAGCCGTGTTGGTAAGGTAGCTTATGAGGTCGAGTTGCCTTCCGAGTTGTCTTGTGTTCATCCAATATTCCATGTCTTCATGCTTAGAAAGCATAATAGCGATGCTGTGGTAGTGGATTCCTCTATGAGTGCTGAAATTCAAGAAAATCTTTCTTTTGATGAGATTCCTGTTGAGATTCTTAATTTTAGTGTCCGAAGACTAAGGAATAAAGAAGTTCCCTTGGTCAAGGTGTTGTGGCGAAACCAATCTGTTGAGGGTGCAACTTGGGAAGCTGAGGCGGATATGCAATCCAAGTAACCGCACCTATTTTTCGCGTATTTCGATCAAGCCAAAGGTACCGTTCTTTCCTAAATCATGGACTTTTGATAAAAGTTGCAGCAGTTCAGCTGTCATTTATTATGTGTTCAGCTGTAGTTTCTTGAATTTATGCATTCTATGTTGCATTCGTTGTGAGAAACAATGCGGTGACTAGTCTAACGAATGGTTTCAGCTGTATGCTCTATTCCCTATCTAATCTTGTAATATCTAGCATCATTTGAGGATGAATGTTTCCAAGGGGGGGATGATGTAATACCCCGAGAAATTTTTTGTTGAAATTTTGTGCGTAAACGTGTTGGGTTCTATCTTCTAAAATGAATTATAAATTTTTCATGTGGAATGTCTTAGATTATGATCCACCATTGCGTATAGTATCAAATACTCTTTCCAACGATATGTGGATCATCCAAAACGGACACCTGAGCGACGAGTTATGAACATTTCGATCGAACTGTGAATAGTAGTGAACAGTAAAACGTGTAGGAAAAAGTACTGAGGCCAGGCGTATTTTTGCTCCAACTTTAAACAATCAAAACTCCTTGTACATAATAATCTGGGTAATCTAGTATATATCAATGGAAAACTCTACGAGTCCTCTTTCTAATGAAATTGGTTTCATCCAATTTGTCTATCGGAGCAAAAAGGTATGGTCGATCTATTTCAGCCTATCAAAAGTAAATTTTTGGGTCAACTTCAAATGATTATAACTCCTCGTACACAATGATCTGGGTGAGATACTATATATCAATAGAAATATATGAGAGTCCTCTTTCTAATGAAATTGGTTTCATCCAATTGGAATATCGAAGTAAAATGTTGTGATTGATCTACTTCAGACTATCAAAACAGTGCATCAAAGGACAGATTCGAGAATTATTTGATTTTTAGGGGTGTTTTGGTCATTCCCCCTCACCCAAAATCCATCCAAACCCTATATTAAAGCCTATTAGAAGCATTATATTTTATATTTCATCAAATTCCATCAAAAAGAAAACCCTAAGCTCCTACATACAACTTCAAGAACCTCCAAAGTTAACCATTAATTGTGCAAATTTATTCAAGATTCCAAGTTCCTAGTTCAAGAATCTCCGAAGTTCACCATTAATTCTGCAAATTTATTCAAGATTCCAAGTTCCTAGTTCAAGAACTCCAAGAACCATCATTCAAAGGCACGATTAACATCTCAAAAATAAGTATAGATCGAAAGTTCATCATTCAAGGTATGTGGGGTTTTTTCAACAAGAACTCTCTTTCGTTCTTACGCCCAAAAGTAATTTTCTTTACAAAGGCATGATTTTTATTTGATTTTTATGAATTTGAAGCATGAACCCATATCTTATGATGATCATTATGAAATCTTGATGTTTATGATTTTGAAAGATGAATTTACATGTGTGGAGATATAAAGCATGAATCTTGAACGATATTTATCATGATTTTGATATTTGGGTCGTTAATTCCCATTGGAAATTGTGTTTTTTTTAGAAAGTGTGTGTTATAAGCACGTTGATGTTGAATATTTGAGATATTTTGAATGATTTGACCTTTTGGTCTTAATGGAGTTGTTTTGAACTCGAGTGTGAAAGAAATTCACAACGTGGTTTATTTTGATAGATGGAAAGCATGATGGCTCCCGATGTATATTTATATATTACTGAAATTGTTTTGTTGTGGATTGTCTTTGAAATGATCTAAGCTAAGTCAGAAAGAAATCTTTAGCACCGAGTGGGAGGTATAAACCGACCTTACTTCCCTAGAACTACGTGCCCCCGTAAGAGTGAGCCTGAGGCTGATTTATATAGTGATCTCTAGTTTGTATGGATTTGATATCGATAGTCCTACTTTGATGGCAAGGATAGGACGGCTCTCCCTAACATGGGTTGTACGTTGGACTCTATGTAGCTCACATGGTTTATGTCGGTTATAGGATCTCCCAGTGTGTATGTGTTTCCTTGTGTCTATGGTGAATGGTGAAGTGATTTGAAAGTGGAATTATGAAAGTTATTCTTTCGAAAGATTTAAATGATATTTACATTATGAGAATTGATATTCTTGATGAACTAAAAGTGATTGACAAATTATATGATGACTCACATGTGTTATTGTACTTATTTCATCCTCTCTTGATTATGATGATTTTTTTCGGGCTATGTGAGCCTTTCATACATCCTGCATATTTCTTATAAATATTTATGATGATGATATTTATACAACTGCATACACCCCCATATACTCGGTTCCTTTCCATGGTACTGACCTATATATTTGGATGTGGGCTGTATTTTCTCGAAATATTGGTTTAGGTGCTCAGTTCCAGGTTTGATAGTGATTCTTCGGGCACGCTGTTCTGCATCCTCTAGTGTGGTGACTCCTCATGTTCTGAGGACGTGATGTCTGATGTTGGTTTCACAGAATTGTTTACATTTAATAACTAAGTATGAGTCAGTTGGGGCATGTCTTAATAGATCACTGGTTTTATTGATTTTCTTAGAGGCTTGTCAGACTAGTATAAATGTTGGGAGTTGACTAATAAGTTGTATTTTTTTATCTTTCTAAAATTCTTTTATTCTTGAATGATGATTATTCTGTTGATATTTGAGGGTTATTTATGGAACCCCCGTTGATTTGTGTTGAACTGAATGAAAATGGGTCAAAGGGTTAGCTTGGGGCTACTCGTAGCCTCAAGCACCGTGTGACGCTCCGGGACCCGTTTTCTAGGGTATTACATTGGTTGACCAATATACTGAACTCAAGTGACGTTTACATCAGTTGAGGAAAGAAAAAGTACTTTTCTATCAAATACTTCAAATTTACCAGGAAGAAGCTATTCCTGCTCCAATGGTTTCAGATCAACCAACCCACAAGACAGTACGAAAGTGATAATCCCACTCACAACTAATGTTACCTTCTTTATCCTCAAATCGAAACTTGGAGGTAGATTCGAGCTTAAATAGAATATGGTGAAACTATTGTATAGTGGTGGGGAATTCATAGGCCTTCACATAAGGATCCTCAAATTTTTCTACAGAACTTCTTGGAGATCAGTGATACTATTATCCCCACTTGAATATTCACTGACTACGTGAGGCTCACTCTCTTTTGCTTCTCACTTCTTGGGAAAGAAAAAAATGGTTACACACAGAACCATTAAACTTCATTACTACATGGGATGATTTGGAAAAGAAGTTCCTTATATGATTCTTCCCATTCGATAAGACTATAATATTATGTAGTGAGATACTCAGTTTTAAGCAGAAGCCGAATGCGAACTTATATCATGCTTGGGAGAGGTTCTAATATCTTTTTTGGGATTGATCACTATAATACCCCTTAAAAGTTTGAATCATTTTATTTTTGACACTCCCATGTGCATAATGTCAATTTTTGACTTGAATTATGTTTAATGATGTTAAAAAGGTGTTTTGGGAAAGTTTTGGATTTTTCAAAAGAGGTTCAAGGTAATTTTAGGACCTTGAGGTAGTGAGGGTTTATGATAAAGCCGTGTCATAGAGGTTAACCTCTGTGATATTAGTGTGACAAGAGGCTAACCTCCGCGATATAGGCGTGCGACACTAGTATTTTAATTTCGTCCAATTTTACCTTTTTACTTGGGGTGATAGGCTTTTGGCCTTTTTATCCCTTGTATGACCTTATAACATAAAATAACCCCATTCCCTTCAGTTTTGAAAGATTAAATCATTCTTTTTCTCTCTCAAACTCAAAACCCAAGAATATTCAAGGGTTTTACAATGAATTCATCATCTAGGCTCCAAACATCAAATTATCTTCAAATTCTTGTGTATTTCAGGCATGTTTCTCTTCCCTAAATTTGAAGTTTTCATTGTGGCATTAATTGAGTGTATTTTCATGTGATTTAAATTATGGGTTTTGAAATTAGGTTGAGGGGTTTTGGTTGTTAATGACTAAATTACTTGTCCCGTGTCCTAAATTGATTATTCTTTCTTTAAATTGATTTTTTGGGAACTGAATTATTGCATTGTTTAAATGATTGGAATGGGGGAGATGGATTTCCCTAAATTGGATGAATTATGGCTTAGAATTGGAATTAACTTCAACCCACTTTGTAAACTAGATCTTGAATAAGGAAAATTGCATGGTTTAACTTATTTTTGAACCCAATCCATTGCATAAATAGATAAATGAATATAAAAATGAATTTAGATGGCATTGGTGGCCATGGTTTGGATTTTAAATGGAACTCCAAGTCTATATAGTTATGCGGATTGGTTTGGCATGTTTAGTTTAGCTTGAAAGCGTATTGGTATGACAAAACCAAGTGGTAAATGCCTTAGTGAATGACTCCTAGATTAATGGTTGGAATTATGTGCAAAGTGATTTTAATTTGGGCTTAAAGGGGTTGTGTAGCTCACCGTAAAGGTGTAAGTCCCGGGGGGACGAACATAAAAAACCCTGTTTATCAGCATTGAGGGTCTATATGACCATGTTCTTAATGCATACTCTATATATATATATTGCCTTAGTTGCTTTAGTTTCCCTCAGTTTTTCTTTACTTCGTACGACTAACACGCACTAGGGCTCTTTCAGCAGGGAGAGCTGAACCAATGTAGCCCATGGGTGCATTTAGGATGGATCGATCTGCACAGTTCAGGTTAATAGTTATAATCTCTCATGTTCATAACCCATTACCCTATCCTGACATCCTATATATGTATATATGAACGTGTGTATGTGGCTTGACTGATCTTGGACATGACATTATGTTATAACTTTTCCTGAGTTATGTGCCAGTTCTTATCCCACTAGCTATTCGAGAATGCTACATCATTTCATGATGTAGGGTTCGAAGACTTTTTTGTTGCTTCTGTGC
>NC_061111.1:92578225-92601649 GCF_002878395.1 Capsicum annuum | reverse complement strand
GTTTTAGGTGGTTGAACACGTCCGGTGACTTACTGTGAAATGGTGAGCCTCCATCCTTCGGAAGGCATCGTCATTTCATTATTCTTTCTGTGCTGTCATAGTACTTTTGGATTCTTTTAGTCACAGTCAGGAGTATTTCCCAACTTAGTTGATATTCTAGTATAGAGACTTTTATGGACGTGTGTGGGTTTGTTGTTTTCTTACTCTTAGTTTTTATTTGAGTTATCTATTCATCTTATCATTACTATTTGATTGGCTTTCGCTTTATCTTTATTATTATTATTGTTTTTCTGAGGTTAGGTTTAGGGGGAAGTCTCTAGCCCATGGTGGGCTTACATACCCATCATGGACAAGCCCTGGTTTGGGTTGTGACAATCTTAGTATCAGAGTAGCGCACCACACTTATAAGGAAGAGGCTATAAGGTATTTATGAATGTTTCCCTTTCTTGTGTTCTATTTGTGGTTGTAGAGTCTAGTGTTATGACACTTCTCTAACTCCTGGCTTCCTCACATCTTAGATCATTCCTCCTCGAAGATCTGGTGTTCATAGAAATTTTGTTGTGAAATCTATTTCGCCTGAGGAAAATGTGTAGGGAGTCGCCCTGCTTATGGAGTGTAGATCCAGTCTAGGGTTCCTGCTCCTAATTGTACCACTCTACATGGAGTTCCATTAGTCCCCACTAGTCTTCCTCAGGATTTACAGGATGGTGACACTTATGCTCAATTTCCTATGGGATATATCTTTAATGCAACGTTCCATCAGTCTATTCATATGCTTACTCAATTGGTGGCATCGCTGTATCATTAGTCTAACTGTGTTAGTTCTGTTTCTCATTCATCTAAGGTCACTCAGGTCGACCAATTTATGAGGTTGAATCCCCCAACCATTATAGGATCTACGGTTAAGGAAGATCCTCAGGGGTTTATTTATAAGATGGAAAAGATTTTTAGGGTGATGTATGCTACTAATTATGAGGGTGTAGAGTTTGCTGCATATCAGTTAAAAGATGTAACTTATCAGTGGTATGAGGAGTGGGAAGCTATGAAGGGTGCTGATGCTGAGTAGTCAGTGTGAGATGACTTTTTAGGTTGCTTTATTGATCACTTGTTTCCTCCGGAGTTGAGGGAAGCTAAGGCAGAATAGTTTATGAACTTGAGACAGGGGAAGATGAGTGTGAAGTAGTTTGCTCTGAAATTCAAGTGGTTGTCCAATTATGCTTCGGAGCTAGTGGCTAACATGAGGTCCAAAATGAGGAAGTTTGCTTCTGGTTGTCCTGTGATTTGTATTAGAGTGTAAGTTTCACGACCCAAACCAGGGCTTGGCCATGATGGGTATCTCAAGTCCGCCGTGGACCAGAGACCACCCAATTTGCCTAGTCAACAGTACACAAATAGTTAGCAGCGGATGAATTTCGAACATATAACAAGATAGAGAAATGTTTAACTCAGAATGAAATCTATGAAATCCAATAACAACTCCTAAGTCCACAGTAATCCACAAAGCCTCTAGATAGAACCAAATCGATCTAATTCGGGACATGCCCCCGACTATAGCCAAAAGGAATCTGAATAAAATAGTCTATGAAAAAAACTGGACTATGACGTAAATGGTCATTTGGAAGGAGGATCACCACTTCCAGTTGACTCACGAACAATCCAAGAAACACCTATCATTGTACAGGAAAAGTAGAAGTGTCTCCGTTCCCTGCATCGCATGGGGATACAACGTCCAGAGACAGTTAGCTGGTTGAGTACTAGTATGTAGTTCAGGGTAGTGTATAAAATAATATTATGATCAACAGTTCAAGAATGAGTCAAATCTAATGCAAATACATACATTTATATATATATATATATACATATATATATATCACATGTTGGGGATAGGGATCAAGGCTTGTCATGAAGTAAAACATTAACTTTGATTGTGTATCTTAACCGTCATAAAAAGGCACCCACGGGCTATATGGGTTCAGGTCCCCCTACTGAAAGGTCCCCAGTGCATGTAGCCAAACTAGAAAATAATCATATGTACATATACACAATGGTGGAATCGAACCACTCGGGCATTTATTTTATCAAGAGTGACATAAACACCCAATTTGTAACATGGGGACTCGAACAACCTGACTATTTAGGCCTCCGTGCTGGCAAATGCAGTTTCTAGTATTGGTCCCTCGGGACCTCCACCTTAATGACTTCTCTACGCAACCCCCTTTATGACCAATTAAAACATTACACATATTCACATCCATTACGCAAGGAGTCATTCGTTTAGCCATACCATAGTTATCGCCATACCTTTACGCTTGCAAGCTTATCATTTTGCAAAACTGAACAACTTAGCCAATGGGGACTCTAACCTATTTAGCTATTTAGGACTCTAACCCAACAACCAATAGGACTTTAAAATATTTAACCAATTGGGACTCAAACCCATTTAATTAATTAGGACTCAAACCATTTAGTCAATTAGGACTCAAACCCATTTAGTCAATTCGAACTTAAACCTATTTATGTTTCAATAGGCCTCCCATGCCATGCAATGCAATAGTTCAAGAATAGTTAAATGTGCATAGTTTCTTGTTCAAAACCAATTTCACAAGATTGGGTTGAGTTTATCATGAATTCAATTGCCAAAGTTCACAAAATTGGGAGAATTCACACTCTCCTTAGTTCATTCACCATGCCTATGCACCCCACAAGTTCAAAACCATCAATAAAACATGATCAAGTATGTATAAACCATGGGAACATCATTTAAGAAAACAATCATTCGAAACCCTCAACCCATGTTCCAAAACAAATATCAAAACCATATGAATAACAATTTAAAAAACATGCATTAACAAAATAATCATTAGGGAAGATTAACATGCCTGAGATATCAAGATTTATGAAAAGAAATCAACCCTTGGAAGCTCTAGATGTCAATTTCTTAAAACCCTAGCTCATTTTTGCCTTAGAGATTTAAGAGAGTTTGAGAGTGTGTTTATTATTGATAAGTGTTGAAAACAATTCCCCAAAGGTGTTTTATAGTTGTGAGTCTTAAGTATGTAAAGAGGGAAATGCCCAAAGTGTCCTTTATTAAAATTTAAAAATTGTCGCCAGTGACTAGGAGTCACTATACGACTCATAAGGACTCACTACGACTCGTCACCATGATTCGTAGTCTGGAAAGTAGCTAAGGGACCTTTCTCTAGTGACCCTACAACTCAGCAAGAGACCCTATTACTCGAAAGGTCCTAGTCACAACCAAGAGAGAAGCATTTGGGTAACACACTGGTCACCCTAAGATTGTTAGGCTTGTATAAAGTCATTATGACTCATTGAGTCTAGTTGTAGTCACAATAGAAACTTCAAGCTAGCATATTGGTCTGGCTATAATTAGGATCTTTACGACCCATATAGAGACCTTACAACTCATATAGTGAGTCGTAGGTTGCGAAATAAGCTCAAAGCTCTAGTATTTTAAAAGGGAAAATATTGAGGATGTTACATTCTCCCCTCCCCCCAGGATCATTCATATCCAAATGATGAGACAAAGCATTCACTAACACAAAACACAACCACACTTTCATTTAACAAGGACAAAAACAAAGGTGTTAAGCAAAACGCATACCTTAAGCAGCTTAACATACCTCAAGCTACTTGGGAACCTTAATATCTTTGTTGGAGTTGGAGCTGGGAAGCTGAAGAGGACATCAGGTCCAAATATCCAACATCAAACTCCAACTCCATTTTCCTCACATTAAACTCCAACTCCATTTTCCTCACATCAAACTTCAACTCTATTTTTCTCACATCTGCATAGGACTTTTGGCTACTTTGGGCGGTCTTAATCATTTACCTAATTAAATTCACCTTCTCTATTTCCTGATGAACCAAATTAAGACCAAACAATCCAGCCTCACCAACCTTGAACCATCCAATAGTAGAATGCCATCTCCTACCATACAAAGCCTCGAATAGAGCCATCTGTACGCTGGAATGATAGGTGATATTATACGCAAACTCTATAAGAGGCAAATGATGGACCTAATAACCAGTAAAGTAAATCACACAAGCCTTTAGTATTTACTTCAAGGTCTGAATAGTCCTCTCCGCTTGTCCATCCATCTGAGGGTGGAAGGCGCTTCTAAGGTTCACCTTAGTGCCCAAACCTCTCTGAAATGAATGCCAGAAGTGAGCTAAGAATCGCGTACCTCTATCCTAGATAATAGAGATTGAAGTACCATTCAACTTGATGAACTCCTGAATGAAAAACTTCGTATAATTCTCTTGAGCATAATTAGTCCTCGCAGGCAAGAAATAAGCAGACTTAGTCATCCTATCCATAATGACCTAAATCGAATTGAACTGGCTATGAGACTGCAAAAATCCAGTATAAAATCCATATTAATCACTTCCCATTTCCACATAGTCAACTTAATCTCTCGTGATAATCCACCAAACCTCAAGTGCTCAACCGTCACTTGTTGACAAACCATACACTTATCCATGAAATTGGCCACAATTCTTTTTATGTGGTTCCACCATTATATCTTCTTCAAATCATGATATATTTTCATCGAACTAGGATAAACCATATACCACGACTCATGAGCCTCAACCAAAATCCTTTCTCACAACCTATCAATATCGAGAGCACACAACCTACCTTGGTACCTCAACACACCATCACCACCCATCTCAAAAACCATCACTTTTAATTAACCCATATCCTTTTTAATCTGCATCAAGATAGGATCCAAAACTTGTTTCTTCTTCACCTAAGCACTAAGAGATGATTTCACCACCTCCTAAAAAATCACACTTCCATCCTCAGAATCCAAATGACAAACTTTAAGATTAGGCAACTGGTTAATATCCTTCACCAAACCACGTTTCTCCTCATCCACATGAGATAAGCTTCCCATAGACAACCTACTAAGAACATCAGAAACCATGTTAGATTTACCTGGATGGTAATGTAGACTCATATCATAATCCTTGAGAAACTCAAGCTATCTTCTTTGCCTGAGATTTAACTCCTTCTAGGTGAACACATATTACAGGATTTTATAATCTAAGAAGAGATCAACATATACCCCATACAAGTAGTGATGCTATATCTTCAAGGCAAACACTACAACCAACAACTCTAAATCATGAGTCGAATAATTCTTCTCATGAACTTTCAATTACCTAGAAGCATATGCCACCACCTTACCATGTTGTATCAAAACACAACTAAGTCCTACATGGGATGCCTAACAATAGATAAAAAATCATCAGTACCCTCGATAGGCTCAAAATTGGAGCACAAGTCAACTTATTCTTAAACATCTCAAAGCTACCCTCACAAGCATCCGACCACAGAAAATTCTCTTTTTTTGAGTCAACTTAGTCAATATAGCAGAAATCGATAAGAAACTCTCCACAAACCACCTATAATACCCAGCTAAACCCAAGAAGCTCCAAATATCAATTAGAGTCGTTGGTCTAGGCCACTTTCTAAATACCATAAATTTTTATGGATCCATCATGATCCCTTCACTAGAAACAAAAATAACCCAAAAAAGTAACAGCATTCAAGTAGAACTCACACTTAAAAAACTTAGCATACAAACACCAGTCCTTAAGGGTCTGCAATACTATACAGACTTGATTGTAATGATCTTCCTCACTCTTTGAATATACCAATATATCATTAATTAACACAATCACAAAAAAATCTAAGAACTGACAGAATACCCAGTTCATAAGATCCATAAATGTCATTAGAGCATTAATCAAACTAAAAGGCATCACTAAAAACTCATAATGACCCTACCATATTTGAAAAGGAGTCTTAGGATATCCACCTCCCAAATTTTCAACTGATGATAACCCAAATAAAGATCAATCTTAGAAAAGTACTTATCACCCTGAAGCTGGTCAAATAGGTTATTAATATTAGGAATAGGTTACTTATTCTTTATTGTCACCTTATTTAACTGCCAATAATCTATACACATCCAAAGGGAACCATTCTTCTTACACACGAATAGCATAGGAACACCCTATGCAGAGACCCTAGGACAAATAAAACCCTTAATAAAAATATATTTTAACTACTTCTTAATTTTTTTCAACTGAGCTAGAGCCATTCTATATGAGGGAATGGTGATAGGACAGATTACAATAAAAGATTCTTCGAGTTAGAATCTTTAACTCGGATGAAATCATAAATACACCCCTTGGAAATTAACTTTTAAGATCCAAGGTACAAAATAAATATTCCCTTAGATACTAGGGAACTACCTTCCCACTCAATCATTAGTTTATTCGGGAATTGGAAACTAACCTTTTGGGTCCTACAATCAAGAGATACATAGCATGAATGGAGCCAATCCATCCCCAAAATAACATCAAAATCAACCATATCCAACTCTATGAAATCTACTGAAGTCTCTCTACTACAGATATGTACCACACAACCCCTATAGACCTAGCCATAATCTAGTCACCTACTAGGGTAGACATAGAAAAGGGATAAAAAATACACTCAGGACTGAAACCAAAATAAATAGCCATATAAGGGGTTACATAAGAAAGAGTATACCCCAGATCTAGAAGATAATACACATAACAAGAGAAAAGCTATAATATACCAGTAACAACATTAGGAGAAGACTTAGATTTTTAATAGGTAGCAAGAGCATACAGATGATTCCTTCTAGTGCTGATACTAAAAGTAGAACCCTTTGGCACAGGATCTAAAGAAGTAGAAATAGGAACCTTATTAACTCCAGAAGCAAGCCTCAAAGGACAATCCCACTGTAAGTGACCAAATTGACCATACTTAAAGAACTTATTCCTCCTCTCATCACAAATTCCATGATGCACCTTCCCACAAAATGACAAAAAAGATAATATGGGGCCAGTTGAGCCTACTGGCCTGAGATTGAGCACTTTTTACCCTAAATCTATTATTTATCTAAACAAGATGATACCCAATGACTTAAGATATAGATCACTAGCCGTAGAGTAGGAACAAAAGTTTTCTCACCTCATCTTAGAACACTACCTGCCATCCCTACTACTATTTTGATGGCCTTCTTTCTTCTCAAAATACTTGAATTTTTAACTGCGCCTCTCCTATTTTGACTTGTTTCTTCTTTTCCTCTTAAGCCTATTGCATGTACACAACCAACCTAGAGATATCCATATCCTTGTTCAACAAGGTGGCCTTGCACACTAATACTAAGTCCCAAGACAAGCCCGATGAAAACTTTCTCATCTTTGCCCTCATAGAAGACACCAACTCCGGAGCTTAACAAGATAACTGATGAAACTTCAAGGAATATTCTTTCATAGTCATTCTTCCTTGTTTCAAATTTATGAATTCCTCGGTCTTCACCTCTCTTAAATTCTAAAAAAATAAGCAATCTAGAAAAGTACTAGAAAATTCATCCCATATAGCTGGCTCAATATCATCTCCCCTCCTATTGAAACACTTTAGTTTTTGGACCTTAGAAAATTTCCTAGAATTCTAATACCTGGGCCTAATATGACTTATGAAATGAGCTATATATTTGGGTACAAATGGTATGGTCCAGTTGTATATTGGCAAGTGTTAGTTGAGTGAATAGATTTTGGTTAGTGAAATAAGTATGAATTGAATGGTATGAGTTTTATGGTTGGATATAGATATTTTAGTTTGGGTTTTCCTTAGCTTAATCTTAGACTTGGTAACTTAAGTTGGATCAGAGTACAAATGGCTCAGCATGAGTCATAAGCCAGGGTATGAGTCATATCCAGGACTCATCTAAGGGTTATATTCAAATATACTATGATTTATTCTATCAGGGATACAAGTGAAGGGTACGGATCATATGCTGTCAATATGACATTCTAAGGTTAAGTTGTACACTGGATAATGTTGGGTCCAAGGCTTGAGGATTTGGATACGAGCGGTGGGTACCACTCGAATCAAAGTGTATGACTCCTGAGGGTCAGTCGTACCCTTGTGATAGGATTTTGGTACAACTTAAATGGGGGTAATCTGGATATTTCTCCACTTATCCTAATAAGGTCCCATGACTTCTAACTTACTTGGGAGATTATTTACCCTATTATTGTATTCAATAACACTTAGAAACTCTTCCTAAACACTCTATAATTCTCTCAAGAGGTTTTGGGCAATGAAGCTAGGATTTCAACTAGAGGACTAATTTGGGGATCTTGTTGGTGGTTTCTCTTTGTCTACCTTGTCAATTAAGGCATGTTCTCTTCCATCACTATTTGTTCCAACTAAAGGTATGTTTTTTATGAATGGTTTTCATGATTTCATTATTTTATGATTTTGGGTTTTCAACTATGATTTGGGAATTTTGATTGTAAATGATTGGTTATGGTTTTCTATTTTTTTAATTACATATTTACATGCCTAATTGGTGGTTTTGGAAAATTGGATGGCATGGGAATGGTCAAATGGTAATTAGAATTAGTTTTGGTTATATTATAGCCCTAATGTTTTTGACAAAATGCCTCTAAATATGTTTTCATTGCATTCACTATTTTTAATGGAGCTTTTGCTTGTTTTTAAACTTGGTAAAGATATTATACATGATTTAAATTATTTAAAAGGTAAAAAGGCTAAAGAGTTATGCTTTTGAGGTACATAGAAATCCCCCAAGTGGTTTAATATGGTTAATAAAAGGGAACATAGAATCCCTTAAACCTGTACATGGTTGGATATGGATAAAACTTGCAAGTATAGTTGATATGATGATACCACTACTAATGGACTTGGTTAATGTATTGGTTGGTTACTTGGTAATGGTTTAATTACACAGTAATAGCGGATTATATTGCAAAGTCATGAAAGGTGGAGGTCTAGGGAGGACCAAAACTGGAAAATCATATTTACCAATGTAAGGTTTGGTCCAACTTACCTTGTGTATGATGTCATATTTTATATTGGGGGGTGTACTAGTTATCCCAAGTTTTCTTCCCTAGTCATATAGCTTCACGCACCGGGGCCCTTTCAACAGGGGGAGCTGAACCCATATAGCCTGTGGGTGGTTTAGGATAGCAGAGCTACACAGCCCAGGTAAAGGTTTTAAAGGCATGCTATACTCGATTTCCTTTCTCGGCATAGATATCCATAATATATATATGTATGGTTTTTATGTATTATGGATGGTTTAACTTGGTTTTATAAAAGGCATTATTTTATCCTTATCCTGAGTTAATGCTATCATTCACCTGCTAACCTATCTTTGGGTAGCTGTATACCCTCGTTATATAGGAACTAACCATTCTACTCCTCCTACATAGTTATTGACTCGGGGATAACTGTTGGATTAAAGTGGTGAGCTTCCATCTTTTTGGAAGGCTTTATTTCATGTTATACATATTTTTAGGCATTTTGATTTATTTTTGGATATTAGTTTTGGCTATGGTTGGGGGCATGTCTCAACCTGATATCCTTATTCTTTTTGTTAGAGGCTTTGTGGTACTGCTATGAGTTTGAATGGGGGTGGGGATCAGTATTAGTGTCAGCCTTAGCATTGGCATTGGTATTGGGGCTAACATCATTGGACATAATTTCTCATTGTTTCATCTTATTTTATTTTGGGATTAATCATATTATGTTTTGGAACTTATTTGGTTATGGCCTTTTTTATAGCCCTTGGTTCGATATTGGTTTGGCTTGGTGGTTTGGTTGGTACAGTTTGGTGGATGGGAGGACTTGGTAGGGATGGTTTTGGAATAGAGCTATCCCAAAGTCAGATCTTGTCCAGGCACACTATCTTATTATATGTTCAAAATTCATCCAACTACAAACGGCTGGAAGTGGGGCTGGGTAACTGGGGTGGTCTCCGGTCTTGGTCGTACTTGGGATGCCCATTATGATAAGGCCCCAAGTCGGGTTGTTTCAAGTTGGTATCAGTGATTTAGGTTCATGGTCAACTGGGAGTCTATAAAGTCATGCCTAGTAGAGTCTCTTTTAGGGGTATGTAGCATGTCACACTTATAAGAGAGAGGCTATAAGATGTGTAAGAATGTTTTACTTTCTTGGTATTTTATTTTCAATGTTGGAGTCTAAGTCCTGGAATTGTTCTCTAATCCTTGGTTCACTTTTTAGATCATGCCTCAACGATCTGGAACATAAGGAAACTTTTTTTCCCATCTGGAGACAATGTTGATGGGGTACGTCCTATGTCTGGAGTTTTTCTTTGATCTCAGGGTCCTATCTCTGATTGTTCTAGAGTTACTCGGGTTTCTACTAGTCCTCCTCAGGGTGAGGTGACTAATGCAGAATTTTGCCAGTCTATTCATACTATTGCTTGATTGGTTGTTGCTCAGGCTGAGCGAGATGCATCTGGTGGGTTATCAGCTGAGGCTATAAGGGTTGATTAGTTTATGAAACTAAATCCTCCTACTTTTACTGGTTTAAAAGTGGAGGAGGATCCTCAAGATTTCTTGGATAAAATGGAGAAGATATTAGGGTGATACAGGCTACAAACATGGAAGGTGTAAACTTTGCATCTTGTCAACTCAAAGATATTACGTACCAATGCTACGAAGAGTGGGATAGACATAGAGGTGATATGGAAGAGTCATCTTTATGGGATGCTTTTTTAGGTGCTTTTCTGGATAGTTTCTTTCCTCAAGAGCTGAGGGAAGCAAAGATGGAGGAGTTTATGAATCTTAAGCAATGTAAGATATCTATCAAGGAATATGCTTTGAAATTTCAACAGATGTCAAGGTATGCTCCTGATTTGGTGGTTGACTTAAGAGAGAGGATGAGAAAGTTTGCTTCTGGGTTGAATAGGGATTTGATCTTGGAAAGTAAGATGACTTTTCTTATTGAAGATATGTACATTTCTAAGTTTACTGTTCACATGTAATAGGTGGGGGATGAGAATAAAAAATAGGCAGAGTTTAGAGATAGGTAGGGTAAGAGGAACAAGTTTTCTAAATAAGGAGGTGCGCAGTCTCAGGGTGGTCGGGATGGCGGCAAATAGCAAAAAAAAGTAGGGGAGTTCTGGTTCCTCCTCTACTACTAACGCTCCTTACCCGAGGCAGTCAAATGATAGGCGTCATCAGGGTGGTGATAATTTCCTTATATAGGTTGCCAAATCTCAGGTAAGTGGTGGTCAGTTAGTTTCTTTATAAAGGCCCTTTACTAATATAATAGAAGGTAAGAACGACTTTCGCGCAGCAGCTGCGCCCTTGCTCCCTCTTTGTTAGTTCTATAGTTGTCCTCATCTGGGGTAATGGGAGGAAGGGAGGGACAAATGTATCATGTATGGCCATATAGGCCATCGACTCAGGAATTATCTGGTTAATAAGGTTGCTATGGGAGCAAGTAAGGTACCGGTGGCTTCATCTTCTGCTCTTGCACCTAGTGGTGCGGCTTTAATGTCTGTTTCTGCTTCTAGTATTGGTACTGGTCAAAATAAGTTGTATTCTCTTACATCTTGGCAGGAATTTGAGATATCACCTAATGTCGTTACTGGTGCATTATAACTCTTTACTCGTGACCATATTATCTACTTGATTTGCGGTCCACTCTTTCTTATGTGACCCATATGTAGATGTATGTATTGGTATTGATCCTGAGGTTGTTTAATTCCTTTTTTTATTTCTACCCTAGTAAGTGACTCAATTATTGCTAAAAGTATCTATAGGGGGGTATGGTATCTATTGGTGGTAGGCAGACTTGGGTTGATTTATTTGAACATAATATGGTGGACTTTGATGTTATTTTGGGTATGGATTGGTTACACTCCTATTACACCTCCTTGGATTGTCAAACCTGTAAGGTTGTCTTTAGGATCCCTGGTAAAATAGTTGTAGAGTGAGAGGGTGGTTCCCTATCTCCTAGGGAGAGGTTTATTTCTTATCTTAGAGCTCGAAGGTTAATCTGTAAAGGTTTTCTTTATCACTTGGCCCAAGCTATGGATTCTAACTTGGATGGTCCTTCTTTACAGTTATTCTTGGTGGTAAATAAGTTACTTAAGATCTTTCTGGATGCTCTTTCTAGTGTTTCTCTTGATAGGGAAATAGAGTTTGGTATTGATTTGGTTTCAGACGCTCATCCAATAGCTATTCCTCCTTATAGAATGGCTCTGGGTGAGTTAATAAAAATCAAAGGAGCTACTTAAAGATCATCTAGATAAGGGGTTTATTAATCCTAGTGTATCTTCATGGGGTGCACCGGTGTTGTTCATGTGCAATAAGGATGGTTCCCTTCGGATGTGCATTGATTATCGATAGTTGAATAAGGTAAGGGCCAAGAACAAGTATTCTCTTCTAAGAATAGATGACTTATTTGATCAGTTGTGAGGTGTCAAGTTCTTTTCTAAGATAGATCTTTAATCTAGGTATCATCAGCTAAAGATTAGGGAGGAGGATATCCTTAAGACAGTTTTTCATACTTGGTATAGGCACTTTGAATTCTTAGTGATGTCATTTGGTTTGATTGTTGCCCTGATGATATTTATGGTTCTGATGAACAAGGTTTTTAGGCAGTTCTTGGATCTCTTCATTATTATATTTATTGATGATATTCTGGTTTATTCCAAAAGTAAGGTGGATCATGCCAATCACCTCCATGTGGTATTACAAACCTTAAAGGAATAACAATTGTATGCCAAGTTCTCCAAGTGTGAGTTTTGGTTGAACGTTGTGACTTTTCTTAGTCATATTATGTCTAGAGACCAGATCATGGTGGATCCACAAAAGGTGGTTGTGGTAGAAAGATGGCCTTGACCTATGACTCCAACCGACATTCGGAGCTTCTTGGATTTGGCTGGGTATTATCGACAATTTATGGAGAGATTTTTGATGATAGATTCTCCTTTGACTAAGTTGACTCAGAAAAAGGTAAAGTTTTCTTGGTCAGATGCTTGTAAGGGGAGGTTTGAGAAATTGAAAGATAAGCTAACTTTGTCTTTGGTTTTGACATTGCCTGAGGGAAGTGAGGGGTTTGTGGTTTATTGTAATGCATCTAGGGTGGGACTTGGTTGTGTCTTGATGAAGCATTAGAAGGTGATTGCCTATGCTTCTAGGCATTTAAAGGTGCATGAGAGGAACTACCCTACTCATGATTTAGATCTATTGGCAGTGGTTTTTGCTTTGAAAACATGGCGGCATTATCTGTATGGAGTAAACGTAGACATCTTTTTTTTATCATAAGAGTCTACAGTATGTGTTCACTTAGAAGGAGATAAATCTAAGGCAGGGGAGATGGTTGGACCTTCTTAAAGACTATGACATGAGCCTTCACTATCACCTAGATAAGGCTAATATGGTTGCTGAAGCTCTTAGCAGGTTGTCTATGGAGAGCTTGGCTCATGTGGAGAAAGGAGAACGAGAATTTCTGAAGGATATTCACCATTTAGCTAATCTTGGAGTTTGCCTCTTGGACCTTAAGGATGGAGGTGTAATGGTACAAGAAGTGGTTTGATCATCTCTTGGTATAGAGATCAAGGAGAAGCAAATGTTGGATCCTGTCTTGATAAAAATCAAGGCTGATGTTGGTTGGCAAAAGGTGATGGTGTTTAAAATCAGTGGTGATGGTACTTTATTGTACTACAGAAGGTTGTGCATTCCCGATGTCGACGATTTATGGTAAAGGATCTTGGCTGAGGCGCATGAATCAGGCTATATTGTACATCCCTACTCGACAGAGATGCATCATGATCTCAAGGAGATGTATTGGTGTAATGGTATGAAAAGGGATATAGCTAATTTTGTGGCCAAGTGCTTGGTGTGTCAACAAGTTAAAATTGAACACGTGAGGCCTAGTGGGTTGTATTAGGAGATTCTTTTTCCTAAATGAAAATGAGAAGTAATCAATATGGATTTCTTTACCGGTCTTCCTCAATTTTAGAATTAATATGATTTGATTTAGGTCATCATGGATAGGATAACAAAGTTTGCTCATTTCTTGCCAGTGAGGACTACCTTTTCAGCAGGGGATTATGCGAAGGTATATCTTTAGGAGATTTTGAAGCTATATGAGGTACTTATTTTGATTATCTCTGATCTTGGTGTGCAGTTTTCATCTCATTTTAGGTGATCTTTTCAGAAGGGATTGGGTGCTAAGGTGAATCTGAGTACTGCTTTTCATCCTCAAATGGATGGGCAAGCAGAAAGAACTATTTAGACATTAAAGGATATGTTTTGGGCATGTGTGGTTAATTATGGTGGCAGTTGGGTTGAGCATCTACCATTGATAGAGTTCCCTTACAACAATAGCAATTATTATAGTATTGGCATGGCCCTTTTTGAGGCATTGTATGGTAAGAGGTGTAGATCTCCTATCAGTTGGTTTGAGCTCGGTGAGGCAGATATATTTAGTCCAGATTTGGTCTATCAGGTCATAGAAAAGGTGAAGGTGGTTCAAGATTGGCTTAAGGCTGCCCAAATTGGCCAAAAATCCTATGTGGATATTAGGCATAGAGACTTGGAATTTGAGGTTGGGGAAAAGGTGTTCCTCAAGGTATCTTCCATGAAGGTAGTAATGCGGTTTGGTAAGAAGGGGAATCTCAGTCCCCGATATGTTGATCCTTATGAGATTTTTTTGGGGATTGGTATTGTTGCTTACGAATTGGAGTTACTTTTTATCTTGAGCTCGGTTCACCCGATATTTCATGTTTCCATGTTGAGGAAGTGTCTTGGTGATCCTTCTACAATTGTTCCTTTGGAGGGGTTGGGTATCTCAGATTCTCTGCTGTATAAAGAGGTCCCGATTGAAATCTTGGATAGGTAGGTTCGTTGGTTGCGAACCAAGGATGTGGCTTTGGTTAAGGTTCTATGGCAAGACCATAACGTGGAAGAAGTCATATGGGAAGTAGAGGAGGACATGAATTCCAAATATCCACATCTATTTTCTGCTCCTGGGATTCATGTGGAAGTTATGTATCTTTAACATATCTTTATTTTCTGAGTTTGTTAAAGGAAAGATTAATATCTTTGCCTCTTTGTTTTCAAACTTTATTAAAGATTGGAAATTTATTTTATAATTCAAATGACTCATGCGCGTGGTTACCCCTACCTTGTTCGTTATTCATGGACAAATGTTCCTAGTGGGGGAGACAGAATGATAACGCTCAACTTACACGTCAATTTAGTGCAAAGCGGCTGTCATCAATATATTTACCCAACTTTTGGAGTCGGGGTCGAATCCACAGGGAACAATGTGAGTGGCGATTAAAATAATTTGAAACTATAGCTACAAGTTGAATTCAAACAAATGATACAAAAAGATGAAATGGGGGTTTTGGAGATTATCAAATAATTTTTGGTCACTTTAGTTTCAGTGTTTGTAATCAAGAGTTTATGGAAAACCAGAATTATGTTCACTATAGGTTTTAGTACTTGATAGATGCTAATAGTGATTTAAGATTCTCACGGTAGGTTGGACAACAGATTATCTTTATCGAAGTTGTGCGTAAATGTCTCTCGACCTACTTAAGCATTTAATTACCTAATCCTCTCAGACTTAGGGAATTTATATTTACTAACTAGACTTCACCTCAGGTTAATCAACCTTGTTACAATGTCAATTATTTAATGGAAGTTTAGTGCTTCCAAGTCCCTATCAATAATTCACTTCCTACTATATTTGATTTCTTATCTCAAGCAAATCAAAGCAGGTGTTATCTATCGTTTGAAACCAATAGACAATAATTAAAATCTCAGAATCATCAAGGAGTCCTATTACCTTTAGAATCTTAAACACTTAGCATCTTACCAAGACTTAACCCATAGATCCTATAATTCGGGTTAAAGAGATTTAGCCACTCATAATGTAATAAGCGAAACAACTAGATGTATTCATTATTTGAAAGATGAACTTTCCACAAGATGAATAGTAACCAGTGATTCTCAATTAGATCACAATAGAAATCCCAAAATATTGATGAAAATCTCTTCAAAGTTAAATATTTTTCAAGCCAAGAAACTAGAGAGAAAAGTAACAATATACGTGTGTCCAAAAATAGGTTCCCCCTTTTAGAAAACCCTAAACTATGATTTAAATAGTTCACCCTAATTATGGGAAAAAAATCACAGAGTTCAGCAATTTCTCGGATTAGATGATGACATTCGTGACACCTTATCAGGAGTCTGACGACTTATCACAAATGTCATCAGCTCCTTCTTCAGTTTTAGCACTTCCTGCTTAAGGTTGATGATGAAACCTAATGCTTATTAGGGAATGTCATCGCAACTTTCAGCTGACGTCCATTCTCTGTCTAAGACTGACGGTATCTCTAATAACTTATCACATGGCTGACGACTTATCAGGAATGTCGACAGACATACTTCTCTTCTATTTTCTTCAGATTTCAACTCTTTGTTTCCACCCTTGTTGGTTCTCTTGCATCTTGTCTTCTACTAGAAATTCAAAGATAAAACAATCAAAAATGACAAAAGTTTCTTAAGACCTTGCAACTATTCTCAGTTAAAAACCTCAAATGTATTAGCATCTGCTCACACATCAACACCCTCAACTTAAAACAATTGTTTGTCCTCAAGCAACTCAAACACAACAAAGAAGATACAAAGTACATTCAGGAGTCAATCATCCATATTATCTCAAAACATCTTCACCATCTCCAAGGTCAGTCAATTCAAGAACAACTGTGTATATTATTGAAGAACAACAATGCAACAAACAGGAATCAAGATATGACATTAATTCAGCTATAACAACCATGCATAGACTAGTATTACACTATCTGAACAAGTTAGCAACTAGCAACATATCTGGTGTTCCCTCACAACAAAGAAATCCCTTTTTTCTCATTTTAGTAATCATATATGTAAACATGGGGACAATCCAACGACACTCACTCTCAGAATGAAGTTCCAATCAATATACGCCAAGTACCATAGGCTTACCCTTATTTTCATTTCCAAGACTTTCAAACAGGTCAGCTAGGATCACTATAGGTCTTCTCTTTGTCTTGTAATGTAGGCTAGGGGCTGGTATGATACTCGATGATATTTAAAGTAACTAAGCCTCCTTGACACTACACTAGCTTTTGGGGTCTCACTTATTCACCTTTTTCTATTTTTATCTTTTCTTGATCACACATATTCAGGATGCGTGCGGTCTTTTTGACAATCATTTCTTCCTTTTCACAACTTTTTTTTTCTTATTCTTTTTCACCACACCTAGTTTTTTATTCTTTTCTTTTATTCTACTTTTCTTCATACTCATTTTACATCACGCACCCCTATGGTAGCCACCCTCAACTTAGGCTATTTGCCTAAGTTAAAGTGCACAATGTCCAAGAAGGACTAGGGCCAAAATAGGTTTATTGTGATACAAATGGAAAGGTGATAGGTATAATAAAAAGAATAGGCATTCAGGCTCAAAATTAGGATCAAGGGATATTATTTACACATGGAAGGTCATTTAGGCTAAAAGTGGACTAATATCAACAACGGCCTATGATCTTTTCCTAACCGTTATCCTACAACCAAGGCAAGACCAACCAGACAAGTTCTGCAATTAACACACAACTGGAACTAGGTAGTATCTCACACACACATGGCACAAAGGTACATCACAAGCTACTACCCATTCAATTCATGCAATTGTTTAGCAATGGTTATCATGTCACTAGTACTAATGCCATAACAAGATGCACAGTGATCACACATAAATGCACATCACACAGATGTAAAACAGACCATTGGGAAGGTGTTCAAAAATTAACAAAAATATGTTAACTGCCTAAGGTACTTGTATTTCTCCTAGTCAACTACAATATTTTACAACAAATCACAATACGCCTAGACATGATGGGTATGCTAGGAACAAGACTCCGGGAAAAAAGGCACAACAAGAAAACCCCTAAGAGGACATCAACACCCACAACTAGCCCCTTCTTCAACTTAAAATCATGCAATATCCCCAATGAGTCAAACCAAAAAAAAGAGTTAGAAACATACCTGTGGCACCATGGGTGCGAAGATCTGATGTCAATCATATAATACAAATACAAATAATAAAATACCTTGGGTTGCGTCCCAAGCAGTGCCTGATTTAATATCGCGGCATGATCCAACTCAGTTTTTCCCTCCACCTTGAGGATATGAATTTTACCCCCAATTTAGAGTCCATCTTCTTGCCTCGACCATAGGGGGTGGTACAAAAATTAAGAAGTTGAGTAAGGATTGAACGTGGTAAACCACTCGGCATTAAAGTGAGGTGTGTTTTTTTGTTGCTTATCAAGTGTAAAATAAATAATATAGGATTTTTTTCCTCATTTTCACACTCTTTCACTATTTTAGATGATTCCACAGAAAAGATATCATCTAAACATAATGTGTAAAAATGCTTCTAGTGAGGCCTAACTAATTCTACTTTAAAATTTACACTATCTACTACACACTCACTTTTATTCACCTTCTCAATGTCAGTCTCAAGATCGAGGTGGCAATCGAGTGGCTGGGATTCTTATGTTTTCTCCACAAATTGGCTAATGTCCTCCTCATATTCTTCTTTGTTTAACCATTGTATACATGGTGGCAGTGGTAACTCCTTCAGCTCTACCCACAACTATGCTTGATTCTCCAAAATTCATTTCATCAATTTGTCTGTTTAAATCATGATAGCACACATATCTTCAGAATGATCACTTTGACCATAAGCCAAACACCAAGTTATAGTCTATTCCCCAATTAGAACAGTGACCGTATCATATTGTGAAGGTCTCCCACAATAATAACAAGAATCATCATCACTCAAAAAACCTTCTATCCATGCGGACATCTCAAAAAAAGTATGAGAAAAAAAGAATAAAAGAAAACAAAAAAAATAAACTAAACAAATACTTACAAGTTTAAATTCAAGAAAGTAAACTAAAATTCTAAACCAACTCAACACGCCAAATTGTTCCCTCACAACGATGACATTTTGGATAACACTCAACTTACACGTCAATTTAGTGCAAGGCGGTCGTCGTCAATATATTTACCCAACTTTTAGAGTCGGGGTCAAATCCAAAGGGAACAATGTGAGCGGTGATTAAACTAATTTGAAACTATAGCTACAAGTTGAATTCAACAAATGATACGAAAAGATAAAATGGGGGTTCTGGAGATTTGCAAATAATTTTTGGTCACTTTAGTTTCAGTGTTTGTAATCAATAGTTTATGGAAAACCAGAATTATGTTCACTATGGGTTTTAGTACTTGACAAATGCTAATAGTGATTCAAGATTCTCACAGTAGGTAGGACAACAGATTATCTTTATCGAAGTTGTGCGTAAATGTCTCTCGACCTACTTAAGCATTTAATTACCTAATCCTCTCGGACTTAGGGAATTTATATTTACTAACCTGACTTCACCTCGAGTTAATCAACCTTGTTACAGTATCAATTATTAAATGGAAGTTTAGTGCTTCCAAGTCCCTGTCAATAATTCACTTCCTACTATATTTGATTTCTTATCTTAAGCAAATCAAAGCGGGTGCTATCTATTTCTTGCAACTAATAGACAATAATTAAAATCTTAGAATTATCAAGGAGTCCTACTACCTTTAGAATATTAAACACTTAGCATCTTTCCAAGACTTAACTTATAGATCCCATAATTTGGGTTAAAGAGATTTAGCCACTCATAAAGTAATAAGAGAAACAACTAGATGTATTTATAATTTGAAAGATGAACTTACCACAATATGAATAGTAACTAGAGATTCTCAGATTGGATCACAATAGAAATCCCAAAATATTAATGGAAATCTCTTCAAAGTTAATTGTTTTTCAAGCCAAGAAACTAAAGAGAAAAGTAACAATATACGTGTGTCCCAAAATAGATTCCCTCTTTTAGAAAACCCTAAACTATGATTTAAATATTTCACCCTAATTATGGAAACAAACTCACAGGGTTCAGCAATTTCTCAGCTTAAATGATGATATTCGTGACACCTTATCAGGAGTTTGATGACTTATCACAAATGTTGTTAGCTCCTTCTTCAGTTTTAGCACTTTCTGCTTAAGGTTGACGATGAAACCTAATGACTTATCAACTCTTTGATGACTTATCAGGGAATGTCATCACAACTTTTAGCTGAGGTCCATTCTCTATCTAAGGCTAACGGTATCTCTGATAACTTATCACATGGCTGACGACTTATCAGGAATGTCGTCAGACACACTTCTCTTTTATTTTCTTTAGATTTCAACTCTTTTGTTTCCATCCTTGTTGGTTGTCTTGCATCTTGGATTCTACTGCAAAATCAATGATAAAACAATCAAAAATGAAAAAAGTTTCTTAAGACCTTGCAATTATTCTCAGTTAAAAGCCCCAAATATTTTAGCATCTACTCACATATCATAGAAACACCCTGGTTTTTGAGCCTTAGAAAATTTCCTAGAATTTTGATCTATGAATCCAATACGACTCATAATAATAAGCTGTATGTTAGGGTATGAATGATATGGTCCAGTCATATGTTGGCCAGTGTTGGTTGGTTGGATGGATTTTGGTCACTGGAATGAGTATGACTTAAATGGTATAAGTCGTATGGTTGAATATAAATCATTTGTTTTGGGTTTTTCTTAGATTAATGTTAGACATGGTAACTTAAGTTAGATCTGAGTATGAATGTTTCACCATGATCCATAAGCCAGTGTACTAGTTGTACCAAAGACTCATATGGTAGTAAGTGTTCAAACCTCATATGGACTCTATTTTGCCAGGGATACGGGTGAAGGATCTGGTTCGTATGTTGTCAATATGACTTGGGTAGGCTGAGTTATGCACTGGATAATGTTAGGTCCAAGCGTTGATTCTTTGGTCACAAGAGGTGGGTACCACTCGTATCGAAGGGTATGACTCGTGAGGGTCAGTCGTACCCCTGTGATGTGATTTTTGTGCAATTTAAGTGGGGGTAATCTAGACATTTCCTCACTTACACTAATATGGTCCCATGAATTCTAACTCATTTGTGAGGTTATTTACCCTATTATTGTATTCACTAACACTTAGAAACTCCTCTTAAACACTATATAATTCTCTCAAAAGATTTTGGGCAAGAAAGCCAGGGTTTTAACTAGAGGACTAATTTGGGGATCTTGTTGGTGGTTTCTCTCTTTCTACCTTGTCAATTAAGGCATGTTCTCTTCCCTCACTATTAGTTCCAACTAAAGGCATGGTTTTTATAAACGATTTTCATGATTTCATTGTTGTATGATTTTGGGTTTTCAACTATGATCTGGGGGTTTTGATTATAAATGATTGGTTATGGTTTCCCATGGATTTAGTTATGTATTTACATGCTTAATTTGTGGTTTTGGATAATTGGATGGCATGGGAATGGTTAAATGGTAATTAGAATTGGTTTTGGTTATAATATGCCCACAATGTGTTTGATAAAATGCCTCTAAGTATGTTTTCATTGCATTCACTGTTTTTAAAGGAACTTTTGCTTGTTTTTAAACTTGGTAAATATATTATGCATGGTTTAAATTGTTTGGAAAGGTAAAAAGTCTAAATGGTTATGCTTTTTAGGTACATGGGAATCCCCCAAGTGATTTAATATGGTTAATGGAAGGGAACATGGAATTCCTTAAACCTATATATGGTTGGCTAGGGATAAAACTTACAAGTATAATCAGTATGATGATACCACTACTAATGGCCTTGGTTAATGGATTGGTTGGTTGGTTGGTAATTATTTTAATTGGGAAATAATGACGGGGTGTGTAGAAAAGCTATGGAAGGTGGAGGTACCGGGGAGGAGTAAAACTGGAAACTCATATTTGCTGATGTGAGGTTTGGTCCAAGTGACTGTGTGCATGATTTCACACTTTATATTGGGGGATGTACTAGTCATCCCACATTTTCTTCCCTAGTCGTTCAACTTTACGCATTGGGGCCTTTTCAACAGGGGAAGGTAAACCCATATATCCCGTGGGTGGTTTAGAATGGCAGAGCTACACAACCCAGGTAAAGCTTTTAAAGGCATGCTAAACTCGGTTCCCTTTCCCAGCATGGATATCTCTCTATATATATGTATGGTTTGTATGCATTATGGAAGGTTTTACTTGATTTTATAAATTGTATTATTTTATCCTTATCTTGAGTTCAAGCTAGATTTCACCCACTAACCCATCTTCACGTGGCTACGTATCCATGCTCGGCAAGACCAACCGTTCTACTCCTCCTACATAGTGATTGCCTGGGGGAAAACTGTTGGACTAAAGTGGTGAGCTTCTATCTTTTCAAAAGGCTCTATTTCATGTTATGAATATTTTATGACATTTTAATTTATTTTTGGATATTGGTTTTGGTTATGGTTGGGGCATGTCCCAACTAGATATTCATACTCTTTTGGTTAGAGGGTTTGTGGTACTGCTATGGGTTATAATGGGCGGGATCGGTATTGGTGTCATCCATAGAATTGGCATTGTTATTGGGGATGACATCATTGGACATAATTTCTCACTATTCCATCGTATTTCATTTTGGGATTAGTTATATTATGTTTTGGAATTCATTTGGTTATGGCCTGGTTTATGGCCCTTAGTTCGGTATTGGTTTGGCTTTTTGGTTTGGTTGGTATGGTTTGGTGGATAGGAGGACTTAGTAGGGGTGGTTTTGGAATAGAACTATCCCAAAGTCAGTCCTTGTCCAGTCACGCTATCTTGTTATATGTTTAAAATTCACCCAACTCTAGGCAGATGACTAGAGGTTGGGTTGGGTTACTAAGGTGGTCTCCATTCCTGATAAGATTGGGATGCACATTATGACAAGGCCCTTGGTTAGGTCATGTCACATATTCTTCCACTCCTCATACTACTGATATGCCATTTCCTTCGGCTGGTATATAGCAAACTCCACACCCTCAGGTCAGAAGCATGCATCACACAAAAAATATTCTCCATCTCATCAATTAAATTTTGAGGATCCTCCTCCACCTTTAAACTGTTGAATGTCAGAGGACTCAACCTCATAAACTTCGCAAATCTAGGGACCTCAAAAAATAGAGTAATAGAACCAACACAACCAGGCTGGCGAGATTGAGAAGTCACCAATTGAATTAGTAGATAAATAGATCGATGGAGTTTAACATTTGAAATATCTCCTTGAGGTAGTGGGGCATGATCATCATCAACACAAAAATCCCAAAGAGGACTGGTATAGACTGATAGAACTCCATGAGAGGCAATAAAATTAGGATCTAGACCTCTAGACCAGGTCTGTACCCTATAAGTAGGAGTTTCCATGAACATTAGATCTTCTGGGAGGCACAATCTGAAATGCAACAAAACGGGAAATAGAGAAGTTTGAAACCTTAGACTCTATAGCTTGAAATAGAACAACAGGAAAGGGAAACATTCCTAAATGTCTCATAGCCTCTCTCTTATAAGTGTGGTGCACTACATACCCATAAAAGCGACTCTACTTGACACGA
>NC_061111.1:92523141-92575225 GCF_002878395.1 Capsicum annuum | reverse complement strand
ACATTAATTGACAAAGCCTCTAAAAAGAACCAAATCATTCTAAGTTGGGACATTCTCCCAATGATAGCCAAAAATAATCTAAATGAAATATTCTATGACAAAAACTAGACCATGAAGTAACTAGCAATTCGGAAGAGGGAGACTCACCTCTTCAAGCTGACTCACAAATAATCCAAGAAATACCTATCACTACATAGAAAAAGTAGAAATGTCACCGTTCCTTGCATAGCATGGGGATACAGCATCCATAGATGGTTAGCAGGTAGAGCGCTAGCATGTAACTCATGGTGGGGATAAAATAATGCTATGATCAATAATTCAAGAATCAGTCAAATCCAATGCACATAATTCGATCCATATATATCTATATCATATGCCAGGGATAGGGAATAAGGCTTAGAATGAAGTAAAACATTAACTTGGATCATGTAAATTAACCCTCATTAAAAGGCACCCATAGGCTAATGGATTTAGCTTCCCCTGCTAAAAGGCCCCCAGTACCAATCATATGTACATATGTACCATGGGGGACTCAATTCATCCAGGCTTATATTATATCAAGGGTGACATGAACACCTAACTATGTAATATAGGGGACTCGAACCAACCAACTATTTAGGCCCCCGTACTAACAAATACGGTTTCCAGTATTGGTCCCTCGGGACCTCTTTCTTGGCTTCAATAAACAACCCTTTTTAAGCCCAATTAAAACATTCACACATATTCCCATCTATTAAGAAATGAGTCATTCATTTAGGCATACCATAGGTATTGTTATACCCTTACGCTCGTAAGCTTATCATTTTGCAAAACTAAACTACTTAGCCTATGGGGACTCTAGCCCCTTAGCCTATCGGACTCTAACCTATTTAGCCATTTGGGACTCTAACCCAAAGATGAGTGGTAAATTACAACTCATTGATACCCATATTTGTACACACTACTATGATTAAACAGTGTTAATAAGACAAAGTTGTCACTTTAAATCACTAATTCCCATGTTTTACAGGTATATATATAATGGCAAAAAAAGAAGTGAAGTGAGACGAAAAGAGATCAAAATAAGAATAAGTAGTGGAAAAGCTGGAAATTAGGAACAGGAACTTACCCTTAGTTACTGCAATCTTGGTCTGAGGGTCGCGATCGAGACAGCCTAAATCAGTCAAGGCACACGATCGATATAGGTTCACTGCAATAGCGAGAGCCGCGATCGCAATAAAGCACATGCGATCGCAATGGAGCAAAAAATAGCCCATGGGAAAAAATATAATTTCTCGCAGCTAGTTCCAATTATCTATAGGATGAAAACCCTTTCACATTTTAGAGATCACTAACTGGATTTTGAAGTTTTTACTTTGTAACCCTACTAAATTGGGAAAAAATATTTTTGTTAATTTTTCAATTGATTTTAGTTATAATTGAAGTTAAATTGAAGAATACTCTTGATTACACCTTTAATAGAAGCATTGAATGATCATTTTGGTATATTTCTTTCCTTAAACTTTATGCGTACCTAAACATCTATCTTTGGATTATGTTGAAATAGGGTGCAAAGATGTGTGTGCATTTATTATTAGTGTAGATCCTTGGTTAATGATGTTGGGTTTCACTAATACTTTCTTGTTGAATTAGAATTTATGGGTGAAAATTCTAAATTTTCAAAATTCATATTATCCTTGAAAGAGGGATGTGAGTATGATTTTGGATCCTATATCATCCATAAAAGAGGGATATGGATGACAAGGTATTTGTAAACAATAGTTCGAAATTAGCTTATTCTTTTACATTGTCTTAGAAATAGGGCTAGATTGTTAATTTGTTATATCTTGGGCGTCTTCCTAGAAATAGGGATGCCTAATTGAGGTTTTGGGTGGATTTATTTGCCACACCTATGAGGTATCTAAAACGGTCCATGGGTGATATTTTTGTGGTTGGTTGAAAAACTAGCATCAAAACCCCTAAGCTAGCCTACCCATATAGTCATAACTAGAGTTTGCATTTGATTATCATGAACCCATACTTTATATACCCCTAGAAAGACATAATCCCAAGACTATTCTCCTATTGGAATATTACCTACTTTTATTGCTCTTAAATGGTAGTGTGAATAGATTTTGTCAAAATAACCTTCCAAATGATACCCCTCTAAATATTTGTATCTCATATTTAAATTTAGTAAGTGACTTTTATTTAAACCTATTTGATCACCAGTCATATTGTTCCTTGTGGATTCGACCCCAACTCAAAGTTCGGTAATTATATTTGGCAACGATCATCCTATACCAAAACAATGGTATAGGTGAGAATGATCAAAATAGTGTCATTTTGAGAAATAATTTGGCATATTGAGTTAGTTTGAAATTATAGATTACTTTATTTGATTCAAACTTGTGAATATTTGTTTGTGATTTTCTTTTGTTTCTTGTGTTAGGTAGATTTTTTTTTGTTTACTTGTCACTATGGCATCTTGGAATGAATATAAATTTGGTGGTTGAAAATCTTACCTAGATGATCCATGTCCATATTGTGATGGACCTTACTTTTGGAAAAAATGTAAATATACTCCCTGGAAGAAGGTGTCTGCACTATCTCAATCTTATTAGGAGTACAATTGTTCTTTATGTGGTGGTCGAGATGGACATTTGAGTGATTGTCCAAATGCCCCTCCTCCAGTTATGCTAATAAATATGCTAGTTCTTCTTATGCGTTTAGTAGGTTTCATGATGTGATAAAAAGAGAATGATGTGCCTAATACAATGATGTTGAAGTAATGCTTCTAACTATCTTGGATCTGGTGACTACAACAGAGGAGGACGTGCGTCTTTTGCATCAATCCATGGTGGTATTTAGAAAGAAAAGTGAAAAAGAAGAGGAATTAGGTTAGGAGGACGATCTTTAAAGTACCATGAAATTCTCAATCTTCAAAATGAGGATGATAAAGAAAAGTTATCAATCCATGAGGTTGATGGTGAGCTTGTGTAATACCCTGTAAGATCCTAAGCTCGGTTCAGTTGTAATTGCATGCTTAACGGTTCCAAGGCTTGAAATTTTCACTAAGTGTTAAGGATTAGTCATTTTCAATACCCCTAAACTTCATGAAATTTAATTTTGGCTTTCCCGACCCCGAGACCTTGGGTTTTGAGTTAGAACACGATTAGGGTTGTTAAAGGTGTGATCCGAGGGAATTTTGGGTTTTTCGGAGGGGATTCAGGGTGTGTTTGGATAACAAGGCTGAGAGCCCCTGCAATAGGCGTGCAGCGTGAGGGTGGCTCTATGGGTGAAGGGGTCGTGGCGCGTTAGTGTCTTCACTCAAGCAAGGGTCACGATGTGAGGGTCGTTTCACCCAAGCAAGGGTCATATCACTCCATGAGAATTTCATCCACCTTTTTGTTAATAAAAATCAAGGGGAAATTGGGTATTTTCCCCTTAACCCAACTCATCCATAACATTATTGAGGGAATTATTAGGAGCATTATTTGCCCCTTTCTCTCAAAATTACTCTTAAGTAACGCTCCTCCTTTCCCAAGAACAAAATCCAAGCCCTTTTCTCAATAAATCAAGAGTTCAAGCTTCCAAGTTTAGAAACCCTTAAGAAATCATAAAGAAACTATTTATTTAGGTATGTGGGTATTCATCAATGGGTCCCTTTGACCTATTGATCCAAGAAACCATACTTCTAACTTAAAAGTGTTAATCTCATCCTACATTTTGAAATTAATCCATAAATATCTTGTTAAATCAATTGTAAGCCATGTCTACAAGTGTTTTCAAGTGAATTAATCTATATTCATGTTTGGATTTGCAAGTTTCCATGTCATATTCCATTGAATTCATGTTAAATCCTCCACCTATGAATTTAGTCATGCACTTATGTTGTTTTATTATACTTATCACATTCCCATGTTCACATTAATGTTTCTCTCATATTTGGTGAGATGTTTATATTCTAGGTCTTTGAACCGTGATTTCCATACTACATGTTTAGGCTTTGATACTGTATTTTATAGTCATTCAATGTTGGCGAGTTATGAACACCCGATACCTATGTGTTTACATAATTTTAGATTTTCAAGTATTAAGTCAATTACACCATGCATCCTATTATTTTACTCAGTTGTTATGATCATGTTGAGAACTATCAGTTGTTATGTTCTATTGAAATTGTGTTAATAATAGTTTCAATTCAATTAGGAGTAGTATTTAGCACCGAGCCAATGCAAGGATGGCGACTCTCCCGTCAGTTTAGGCAAAGTCATTAGTAGCAGTCCCTGAGTTTCAAAACTACATAGACAGCATTGGTTATGATGGGTCACCCACTATTTTAGGCTTGAATTCCTCTCAAGGGTCACCCATTGATCTTGGGTGTATTGATACGCCTAAGCACCATAACTTATCCATGTTTTAGCTAAGTTTAGAGAACAAAATTCCTAGTTTCTTATGCTTTTACTCTACTTCTATGTAATTGAGCTAACTGATGTAATTAGCATGATTTCAGGTATTAATGAGGTAGATGAAGACATAATAGGACTATGGAATGTGGATGGCATATGACACAAGAGAGAATAGAAGTCTGGACCAAATATGGCGCCTAGAAACTATGTCCAAGACTAGTTTATCATTTATAATTAGTTCAAGGACTTAGAAAGCAATTATGAGAGAAAGGATTATTAAAAGGCTTAATGCTGAATTTTTATTCATTATTGAATTATTATGTATTAGTTTTTGAAAGGAGAGTGGCGGCTTAGCTTGGGGAGAGGGAGAGAAAAACTTTTTTCTCTTGTTCTCACAATTATCACACCAAGATCATCTTCTAGTTTTTGGTATGATGAATATTTCTATTGTGATGTTCATTTTATTTATGAGTATGTAAGTTTATTAGTTAGGGTTATGGAAGCCTTGTAGCATACAATCTATCACTTTGGGTTTTGAATTTATTATGCATTGATTTGTTTATATCATACTCTCTTCGCTTATCTTGAATTCGTATGGTTGCAAACATTGAGGATATTCCTTAAAATGCAACTTGTTCAAAAGAAAGTTTGATGTTCGAAAAAGAGAGTAGTGACAAGAAAATAGGATTACCAACCCCTTTTTCATAAGTTAATGCCTTAGCAGGATTAACTACTTGGAGATTTCGTATTGTTTTTATTTTGGTAAACGCTTTTGATTCAAGAGAACTAAAGTGAATTAGTCCTTGATGGTTGAGAAACACTAGGATTATGTTATTAAATACAATACGATTCTATGTAAGCACGATGCATGTATGAATTCGTAAAGACCATAGTTAAAAAGTATTAAAAACTACAAAGTGGACATAACCCTAGCTTGTTATTTCTCTGAATTTGAATACTACTACATATATTTCTTATTGTTAAACTGAAACCATTAATTTGTGAACTGAATCAAATATCTCCTATTTATTTTACAAAAATTAATGATTAAAAGTCAACTAATTTGCATACAACTTAATTAGCATCGTATTCCTTGTGGGATTCGACCCCAACCTAGTTGGATTATATATTTGACAATGACCGCTTACTCTCTCGTAAGAGAGGTATAATTTAGGAGTATCACCCATTAGTTTAGGCATGACACCCTGGTCCTTTTGGACAATAGATTAGTGGATCCACACAACCATGCGTTAGTACTTGTGGCAAGGTACTAACACACCTCCAACTAAGGTTATCGCTTGGACCTCGATTAGCTCAGATTGGGGCATGTTGGTTACATGATAGCTCCCATAATTTTAGTTTGTATTTTAGTGTATCTCAGCTCAGGTTTTCTTGACCAAGTATACAGATTATCAGTTATTCAGTTATACAGATTTCAGTCTTTTAGAGTTTAGATTATCTCAATAACATGTTTGTGTTTGGTCTTGCATTCTTAGATATTACATGTTTATGCATTCATGCTTAGTTATCTCGTGCATTTTAGTTAGTCCTTATCATACATACCAGTATATTTAAAGTACTGACCGCATACTTTTCTTTGTGCTATGTTGTATTATAACATGGTTTGGATGCTTAATTTCTTGACTATTCTTAGATAGCTCAGCATTACCTAACAATAGTAGTGGTGAGTCCCTATCCATCAAGGACATGATATGATTTTATGGTTATTTCAGTACTTTTTTATGTTCAGTCAGTCAGAGTTAGTTGGGGATTTGTTCCATCAAATCCTCATAATGTTTAGAGTCTTTCAGACACTCGGTGAGATAGTCAGTCTATTCATCAATTTTATTAGTTATTTCAGACAGATAGCTTGGTTTCTAATATTTTTATGAGATATTTTAGACATGTTATTATTACGTAATTACGTTTTCATATTTACAATATCTTATTAGTTTATCTTCTATATATGTGTTGTATTACTATTTTACTTAGTGCTCACAGCAAGTACTAGCTAATAGGTTAGCTTGTGGTTTCTGTTGGCCGTAAGCATCGTTGTCTCAACTAGGAGGTAGACTTGGGTCGTGACAAAACTTAGTATCATAGCTTAAGGTTTTAAAGTATCCTAGGGAGTCTGAAAGCCACATTAGGTAGAGTCTTGTACATGGGTATAAAGTACGCCATACTTATGGACAAGAGGCCACAAGATGTTTTAGAAAAGTTTCCTTTCTTTCAGTATTCCTGTCATGTAAAAGAGAATGAACTCTATTTAATTCCTCTTTCTAATTTATCCTTCATTGAATTACAAAAAATACCTCCTAGAAGAAATAACAGAAGAAGAATTGGGGATCAACCTGCTCTACCACCTGTTCAGGAAGATCCCTTGAATGAGTATGTCTTTCATATAGAATTTTGGGCTGTTTTCATAACCTTAGCCCATTCTATAGATACTCAGAACAACCAACAGGCTATTTCTCCAGGCAATCCAGTGGCAAATACAGTTGCAGTTAGGATTCAGGATTTCACTTGGATGAATCCCCCTCTGTTTTTTTTATCCAAGTCTGAGAAGGATCCGCAGGTGTTTTTGGATAAAGTGTAGAAAATGACCGATATCATAGGAGTCACTTTGAGTGAGAGTACAAGCTTGGCTGCATATTAGTTTTTATGGTAAAGCTCACACCTGGTTTAAGCAGTGGAAGAAGGACTGAGGTGTTGATATAGGGCAGGTAGAGTAGAAAGAGTTTACCATAGCTTTCTTAGACAGGTTCTTTCTCCTGGAGTTGAGGGAAGCTAAGGTTTAGGAGTTCATAAACCTGAAGCAGGGTAGTCTAAGTGTGAAGGAGTACTTGCGCAAGTTTACTCAGTTGGAAAGGTATGCTCCAACTATGGTGGCTGACTCTAGGTCTAGGATGAGTAAGTTTGTGTCTGGTGTATCTGATAGTGTGTTCAAGAAGTGTAGGACCGCCATGTTTATTAAGGAGATGGACTTATCTAGACTTATGGTTCATACTCTGGAAATTGAGAAAGAGAAGCTTAAGGAGAAAGAGAGAGAGAATAAGAAGGCTAAAATAAGTAGTTTCAATTTCTCTCAGCCAAGGTTAGAAGGCGGTAACTATTTTTAGTTCTGTAAGAAATTTTCAGCCCCAGCTCCATCTTCAACTAGTGCGCCAGTGCCTAAGTTCAAGCAAGACAGTCAGAATAGAGTGCCAGGATCTAAGTCCCAAGGTAGTCTAAATAGTGGTCGTACAAATTCGCTCTATAGAAAATGTGGTAGGAAATATCAGGGTAAGTGTAGAGTGGGTAGTGATGTGTGTTTTGTATGTGGAAAAGTAGGCCACAGGATTTGGGAGCGTCCGGTGGTTTCTTAGAGGGGCAAAAATAATCTCCAGCAGGGCCAGACTAATTCTTCAGTAGCTCCGATAGGTCGTCAAACTCAGCAGGGTGCCATGTATGGTGTCACCAGTGGTTAGTACCAAAATAAGTTGTATTCTCTCCATAATTGGCATGATCAGGAAAGTTCTCCTGAGATGGTTACAGGTACATTACAGGTCTTTCATCTTCATGTTTATGTTTTATTAGACCCCGGAGATTCACTTTATTTTGTGACTTCTTATACAACCATCAATTTTGGTGTCAGTCTTGAAACATTAGCAAAGCCTTTAACAGTGTCTACCCCAGTGGGTAAATCTATTATATCCAGATAGGTATACAAAAATTGCCCGGCCACAATATCTCAGAGAATTACCTCAATTGATCTTGTGGAGTTAGAGATGACTGATTTTGATGTCATTCTCAGTATGGATTGGCTCCACTCATGTTATGCCTTAGTCGATTTCAGAAATAGAATTGTCCATTTTCAATTTCCTAATAAACCAGTTAACAAATAGAGGGGTATTACTTTAGGGCGTAGGTGGTAGATTATTTCATACTTTAAGGCAAGAAATATGGTATCAAAAGGGTTTACTTACCATCTCATTCAAGTTAAGGACTCCAGTTCCAAAACTTTGAGTCTCGAGTCAGTTCCAGTAGTAAATGAATTTCTAGACGTGTTCCCCGAAGATTTTCCCAGAGTCCTCCTAAGAGAGAAATCAACTTCAAAATAGATTTTCTTCCAGACACCCAACCTATCTCTATTCCACCCTATAAAATTTCTCTAACTACACTTAAAGAATTGAAGAAATAGTTAAAAGATCTCTTAGACATGTGTTTCATCAGGTTTAGTGTTTTTCCATAGGGTGCTCCAATCCCATTAGTGTGTAAGAAAGATGGTTCTCTAAGAATGCACATCGACTATCGTCAGTTGAACAAAAGTCACCATCAAGAATAAGTATCCCCTACCTATAATTGATGACTTTTTCTACCAACTTCAAGGTTCTAGTTAATTCTCTAAGATAGACCTCAGATCTGGCTATCATCATCTTAGAGTTAGAGAATGTGACATTTTGAATACAACTTTCAAAACTCGATATGGTCACTTTGAATTCGTATTTATGTATTTTGGACTAACGAATGCCCCTGCAGCTTTCATGGACTTGATGAACAAGGTGTTCAATTAGTACCTAGACATGTTTGTTATAGTCTTGCTTGATGAAATCCATATTTATTCCCATAATAAGAATGATTATGCAAATCATCTGAGGGTTGTGTTGAAGACCTTTAGAGATCATTAATTATTTGCTAAATTCAGTAAGTGTGAATTTTGGCTAAGATCAGTAGCTTTTCTTGGCCATGCAATTTCCGATGATGGCATCCGAGTTGACCCTCAAAAGACAAAAGCAGTGAGAAATAGGCCTAGACCCATCTTTCTATTAGATATCAGGAGTTTCTTAGATTTGGCTGGCTATCACAGGTGGTTGGTTGAATGTTTTCTTCTATTACTTCCCTCGTGTCCTGATTGGCTTAGAAGAAGGTCAAATTTTAGTGGTCATATTCTTGTGAGAAGAGTTTACAAGAGTTGACGACTCGACTCACCTCCACCCCAGTCTTGACTTTGCCTGATGGTTTAGATGGATTTGAGCTTATTGTGATGCTTCCAGAGTTGGTGTTGGTTGCATTTTGATGTAGAGAGTCAAGGTCATAGTTTATGCCTCTAGACAGTTTAAACCCCATGAAGAGAATTATCTGACCCATGATCTTAAGTTGGCAGTTGTTGTCTTTGCCTTACAGATTTGGAAGGACTATCTTTATGGGGTTCATGTTGATGTGTTCACGGAACACAAGAGTTTATAGTACGTGTTTACGTAGAAAGACCTAAATCTTTGCTATAGAAGATGGCTTGACTTGTTGAAATATCAATATATAAGTGTGTTATATCATCCGGGCAAGGCCACTATGGTGGCAGATGCCCTTAATAGGTTGCCTAAAGGTAGTGTTGCCCATGTAAAGGATGATAAGATGGAGTTAGTTGTTTGGAATCTTCATTGGTTGTCAAAGTAAAAGAAAACAAAGACAAGGATCCTAGTTTAGTTAAGTTGAAGAAGGCAGTTAGATATCAGAAAGTAGAGGTTTTCTCCCAAAGGGGAGATGTTGTGCTTCATTGTCAGGGCAGGTTATGTGTTCTGTGTGTTAATGGTTTGAGACAGCGAATTTTAGAAGAAGTGCATAGTGCTCGGTACTCTATCCACCCCGAAGCCACTAAGATGTACCGTGACTTAAGGGAAATTTATTGGTGGAGCGCTATGAAAAAAGATATTACAGAGTTTGTGGCTAAGTATCCAAACTATCAGCAGGTCAAGGTTGAGCACCAAAGTCCTAGTAGTACAATTTAGAAGTTCAGCATCCCCACTTGGAAGTGGGAGGTGGTGAATATGGATTTTGTGACAGGATTTCCTCGTACGCGTCGTCAGAATGATTTAATTTGGGTCATTATAGATAGAATGATCAAGTTATCCTATTTCTTGCTAGTTCATACTTAGTACTCATCTGAGGATTATGCCAGGCTTTATCTTAGAGAGTTGGTTAAATTGTACGGGGTTCCGTTGTCTATCAATTCATATAGAGGTACTCAGTTTACCTCTCAATTTTTAAAGTCTTTTTAGAAGGGTCTTGGTACCCAAGTTCTTCTCAGTACAACTTTTTATCCCTAGACAGATGGTCAGGCAGAGAGGACCATTCAGACTTTAGAAGACATGTTGAGGGCCTGTTTTATTGACTTTAAAGGTATTTGGGATGACCACTTACCTTTGATTGAGTTTGCATACACCAATAGTTATCACACCAATATTCAGATGGCTCCATTTGAGGCTCTCTATGGAAGGAGATGTAGATCTTCTATTTGTTGGTTTAAAGTAGGTGAGGCTGCTTTGATAGGGCCAAAATCATTGTTCAAAGTGATGGAGAAATTTTAGTTGATTCAAGAGAGGCTGAAAATAGCCCAAAGTCATCAGAAATTATATGCGGATGTGAGGAAAAGAGATCTTGAGTTTGATGTTGGTGGTTTGGTCTATTTCAAATTTTGCCTATGAAGAGAGTGAAGAGATTTGGCAAGAAGGGTAAACTCAGTCCCCGCTATATTGTCCCACATAGAATCTTGAACTATTTTGGAAAGCTACCTTGATTTACCTACAGATTTGGCATCAATACATCCAGTGTTCCATGTTTCTTTGTTAAAGAAATACATCTGTGATTCAACTATTGTTGTTCCTTAGGATAGTCTTTCCTACGAAGAAGTTCTAGTTGAGATCCTTGATTGTAATATTAGTAGGCTAAGGAATAAATAAATTTCCTTGGTTAAAGTTCTATGGATGAATCAGTCTATTGAGGGAGCTACTTTGGAATAAGAAGCAGATATGTGAACCAAGTATCCTCATCTTTTCTCCGCAAACTCAGATTCAACTTAAGTTAATGATCTTCCTTAGATGGACTATTTTTCATTCTCTATTTTAGCTATGTAACCATTATCATGTCATTGCATGCATTCACGAAATCAGTTCAAGTCATGTATCATGATTCAAACTCAGTTATGTAATCACATTCCAAGTTATGCATGTTCAGTATACAATCTCAGTTGCCTTAGTGTTCTTAGTATAATCAACCTCATTTGAGGATGAATGTTTTCAAGAGGGATATATTATATTACCCCGTACGATCCTAATCTTATTTCAGTTGTAGTTGCATGCTTAAGGTTTTCTTGACCAAGTGTACAGACTATCAGTTATTCAGTTGTACAGATTTCAGTCTTTTAGATTTCAGATTATCTTAATAAAATATTTGTGCTTGGTTTTGCATTCTCAGATATTACATGTTTATGCATTCATGCTTAGTTATCTTATGCATTTTAGTCAGTCCTTATCTCATATACTAGTATATTTAAAGTACTGACCGCATACCTTTCTTTGCGCTATATTGTCTTATAACATAGAATCGGACGCTCAGTTTCCCGTTTGTTCTTAGACAGCACAGTGCTACCAAGCAGCAGTAGTGGTGATTCCTCATCCATCGAGGAAATGATATGTTTTTATTGTTATTTTAGTACTTTCTTATGTTTAGTCGATTTAAGTTAGTTGGGGATTTATCCCATCAACTACTCATGATGCTTAGACACTTTCAGACACTCGGTAAGACAGTCAGTCAGTTCATCAGTTTTATCAGTTGTTTCATACAGATAATTTAGTTTCCCACATTTTTATTAGATATTTCAAACATGTTATTATTACGTAATTTAGTATTCAAATTTATAGTATCTTATCAGCTTATCTTTCGCACATGTGTTGTATTACTATTTTACTTAGTGCTCACGGTAGGTACCAGCTCATGAGTTAGCTTGTGGTCGTAAGCACCATTTTCTCGACTAGAGGGGTAAACTCAAGTCGTGACAACTTGATATTAAAGAATCCTTGGTTATTTACCAACCAAATGAACCAAAATTAATGAAGGATGCCAAAATTGAGGAAATGGTACTAGAGTGAAAAAAAACAAACTAAACAAATTCTTTGTAAAGCTTATAGTTAATTTCAGAGTAAGAATGTCAAGGAGAATGCAACTGCAAAATGGAGAAGTCGAGCTCACTCCAATTACTTCTTGAAATTATGCTTGGTGGATGTGATGAAAGTCAAACCACTTGAGAAAATAATGAACAGTGGATCCGAGGTACAAAGTCCCTATGTTTTGAAGTTTGTCATTCCCAAAGGGAAAAATGACGTCCCTCACTTGAAGGCCAAGAAATTCAAAATCTGTGGTTTAACTAGTAGCCTATTGATGTTCACCCCAATGCCCAACTATCCTAATCAAAGGTTTGATATAAAGTTGAGAAAAAGGTTCAAGTATTCAAAGTGGCGACAAGAAGTTGTATCGTTGTACCCCACTTTTTCCTAGTCTCCATTTAGAAGATTTGAGTCGTCGGCCTAATATTCAATCAATAAGTATTAATTGAAAGTTATTCCATAAATTCAAATCCACTAAAGGGAAACATAAATGGATTCTTACTTATATTTTAACTATACTTTTGACTTTCGACTGTTATACTTCCGAGACTTCAACATTGGATGGTAGCTTAAGATTCTATCATGCTTACTATTTATGTATATGACTCGTATCGCTGCTTAAAACTTGGATGACTAAGTCGTATCTTATCCATACTTAGATTCTCAATTTGGTTTTAGGTTATGTTGAGCTTACGAGTTATCCTACGAGTCATATAGTGAGTTGACGACTCATTAGGTGACTCGTATCTTGGTCAAAATTGGTATTTTTGGGTCCTTTTCTTCTATTTTCATCCCAATACTACGGTAGACCTATTTTTCCTAAAATAAACGCAAAAGTGCATCATATCCACTAAAACAACCTAAGTACCTACATAAATTCATGATTTTAAGCATCGAAAGTGTCGTGTTTTCATGACACATCAACACCCTCAACTTAGACTTTTGCGTGTCCTAAGGTAAACAACAATTATGCTCTATAACTTAACATGATGCCTAAGCAAGAAGATCATAAGCTACCCATGCCAGTGATTTTAAATTCAATTTTCTCATACATTGTTTCCCTCTCCTAATCTCACTTTTCAAAAATCAAACTATGTATAACAATTCAGCACATGACGAAACACAAGGGAATCCGATGATGACATTACATTAGTTATAGACAATCAGGAATCAACACAATCCACATCAACCAAACAGCTTAGAAACTTAACAAAACACCCCTTGCGCACTCGCAATCAAAGGAATCCCATTCACTAAGCTATAATTTGTCAATTAATTTAGGGATATAGCAAACAACGCTCTCAGTCACAAAGAAGTATCACCTGTGTATACAAAATACCATAGGCTTACCCATATGCTCTCTTCCTAAGTTTTTGTATAGTCAGAGTAGGATCACTAAACGACTTTATCCGGATTGTAACGTAGGTTAAGGACTGGTATGGTATCTATTTGGGATTTATTTAGTGACTATGCCTCCTTAACACTATGCTAACTTTTGGGTTTCACACTTATTGAATTTTTCATCTACCCTTATTTCTTCCTTTTTACCTTTAAAGCACATTCAAACTCAGGCCAGGTATGGTTTTCTCGCTTTATTTTTATTTTCTTTCTCTTTTGTTTTCTATTTATTTTCTTACCACACCCATCCTTTTTCATTTTTCTTTCTACACTTCTTTCTGCATTCTCGTTCTTCCTATGCACCCCTATAACAACCACCCTCAACTTAAGCAATTTGCCTGAGTTGAGGTGCACAGTGTCCAAGAAGGACCAGGGACAACTAGGTTCATTATAGAAATGGGAAGGTGAAACAATGTATTAAACAAAAAATGGTCACTTAAGGCTCAAATATTTGGATCAAATGGATTCATACTTTCTTGGTTGGAAATTTAGGCTTAAGGGGACTACCAACAAAAATATCCTATGATCATCTCTTATTTGACTCACCTAGACCTATGTAAAAGAAATCGGGCAAGTTCTAGATTTTGACATACCGGGAACTCAGGAATACCTCATGCACACTTGCATAGGGTTTCATTGCTAAGTACTACTTATCCAGTGCCATTATCAGAGTCACAACTGTTTCACACACATACACATCACACAACACAAAAATTTTAAGAGGGGTCTCAACTTTTCAACGCAGTTTCATTAAATTTAAATATTCAGCATAATTATTTTATATCCACAAATATTCCCAAATTTCAATATCAGTTAAAAAATCATAATTTATTACAAATATTTTTTTCAAAATCCCTCAAAAATCAATAAAAAACAAAATCTCTCAAAAATAAATAAAAAAGCAATCTTCTGCCATAGGTGCCTATTTTTTTCCTATCTTAGTACCTTGTCAGCACTAAACTTGCAAGTCATAATAGACTTTTAGCTACTTATACTTTTCAGCTAATCCTAAAATTTTGAAATCAGATATACACCCACTCCAACTATAAATCCTAGCACTGTCCTTAATGCTAAAAAATGTAAAGTAAGCGTGAAAGGTCATACCTAGGCACTCAAGGCATTGGCTCCACAAATATCAGTAGGTGAGCCCTTAGGTTAGGTCCCACTGTCATCAACAATCGTCCCATCAGCTATTGGTACTAATTCAATGACAATTGTCAGGGGCACAACACTGTCCCTCTCAACATCAATAACAGGTGGTCTCGACCCACTATCTCCAGCGGCCATTCTACGAACCCTCATCTGCTGATCCAGTTCATCCAGTATATTTTCTGCCCTAGCCTTCTTATCAGCGTCTTTCTCTTCAGGATTTCTCTTTTTCTTTCTCACTTTTCTTCTTGGTTCTCCTTAACTCTCGACTCCAGAATATCCCAAATATTAGGAACATGGATAGTGGGCACCACTGTCTCAATCACGGGCTCCAAAATCACTGGTTTATCATACAGCTCATGCACCATCCTCTTTATTTTAGCCAATTTGGTCTTTATATCTTTAATATCAGGCGTCTTCCCACCACTCAAATATTGCATAATCCTCGACTCAAACACATCAAGTCTGCCCTAAACCCATTTATCCTAGTTCAAAAACTGTGTATCAAGCCAGGGTTTCACGTCCCCTTCTATGTGACCCACATTTTCCTATAGTATGGCTTACCTGGTCATAACCTCTATCCACATTGCCTGTGATATCATATCAAGTCCAGAAGGCTACATTATATCCTAGGTGTCACAGACTCGATTGGAGAAGGTGCAATAGAAGTACCCATTGTACCAGTCTGTATAGTCTTCGTCTGTATACCTATCTCTGTTGCCTCAGAAGTTGTAGCCTGACCGCTCTGCCAGAACATATCTACCATCAAATTAGCTATCTGTCGGGCCAAATGTTTCGCTACATCTTAAATCAGACCTAAGTCAGTGGTGTTCGTGGACTCTAACATATCGTTGATACCCGAGAGTTCTTACACTCCCGTAGCTAAGAATATTTATGTGATCATGTAAGGATACTCCAGTAAAGACTTCTCACCTCCTACAGCTCAGTCTCTTAACTCTCAAGCTAAGAATTCACCAACATCAAACTCAAAACCAGCTATGAATCCAGCTATAATGGCTGCCTGAACTGGGCTCAGAATATTATCTCCCCTGATTAGACATAGCATGTGTTGGGCCAATGTCCACCATGCCTTACCCTCAACGTTGAGGGTATTCTTCTCAATTTTTTAGGAAACCACCCAGGGCCTCCTACTACCCACACCATGTTTTGTCCATTTGAATCTATCTGCTCCATAGTCTATCTAAAGAACTCTATTTTTCTCTCAGAATCCAACTCCGTTCCAGTTATTTTTCTCATTTCTTCCATTCGATTGTCCATCTCCTCAGTGTTAATCGGAGGCTGATACTCTTGTCCATACAAGAACCTACTAATAGTACGTTATGAAATGTCCACCCTTACTTCTCAAATCATAATTAAAGCAATAGGGTCACCACTATTCAACAATTGGCCTTGTGGATATTTTATTTAAAGTTCACCCTTGTAGGCCGTATAAAGTTCTCGTACCAATATTTCACTGTATTTTTTGGATGCTCTCATTATCCATTCAAACCTACAATACCTGAAATGCTCCTTGAACCTGGGGATCTCTGAAACCCCATACTCCTCAAATCATAAGTGAAGCAATAGGGTCACCACCATTCAACAATTGGCCTTGTGGATATTTTATTTGAAGTTCACCCTTGTAGGTCGTACAAATTTCTCACACCAACACTTTACTGTATTTTTTGGATGCTCTTTTTATCCATTCAAACCTACAATACCTGAAATGCTCCTTCAACCTGGGGATCTCTGAAACCCCAGTAGTCATTAATTTCTTCTCTAGATATAACACCTATTTGATCTTACCACCCTGAGGTCTACTCAATCCACTGTTAAAAGTTTTCTGTATACTAGGGTACCCCCATCATTCAATAATGGGCATCAGAGTAGTGGTAAGTGCAAATAAGGGATCTTGTCAATGAATCAGGGTACCCTCAACCTCTTCGACACTGTGGACATTCTCAAAGCCATCTTTCTCTAAACTGGATTGAACATCATTAGCAACATCAAAAGGTAGTGGTGTATGCGAAAGAGAGACAATTGGGTTTTTTATTCGTGGACCTTGTGGAGGTGTTTCCTCTAGGAGTGCAACCTTCTTCTCCTTGTCATATTTCTATCCTTTTGGGGAAACCTTGCTATTTTTTGGGCCCTCATATAGATCACTGCTACTGTCATATAACAGAGTAAACTCAGACCCAAGTGATTCTGAACTAGACATTGGTGCCTTCTTATTGCCCTTTTGGAGAATTTGCTTAGCGGTGGATGTATTCTTCGGAGGCAAGGTACCTTCAAGTGCTCATTAATTAATAACTAAATAAAGAAAGAAAGCAAATATAAGTAACAAAAGTTCAGTGTGCATGTTCTATCAAGGGTAAGAGTGTGGGGTACAGGTCTTATCGACTGGGTACGACTTGTATGAATAAGTAGTATCCTACACAATGCATGAACAATTGTTCACTAGTCTGCTTACGAATCCTCCTAACCAGTTGTACCGATAATGTATGCCTCATTACCAACAGTCAAAAGTAGATTAGAGATATTTTAGAAGACATTATTCTTCCCAGGTCAATACGATCTTAGCATACAAGTCATATGGAATGGGTACGACTCGTTTAGGCAAGTTGTAACCATTCCAAAAGTTTAATTTTGTTAGAATTCCATGTTGTCAGTGGGTTTGAGTCCTATTACAACCTCATTACCAGTGGGTATGATTCGTAAGGATTCCTGTATCAACTGTAACATAGAAGTCCAACTTTAAAAATTGATTCCAAATCAAATTTCAAAAAACACCCACTAATTTATGCAATGATATGACTCATTTCTAGTCAAAACAACACACAATAACACACCACAATTCAAGTGTACTCCCAATATCCCAATTTTAACCTAAACCTAAGAACTAGGGTTTCAAAATTTAACAGTCAAGCAATAGCAACTCAAAGAAAGTTAGAAACCACTCCCATTTACAAGTCCAACTCGAAATAACAAGGATTTACATTCAAAACTTACTTGAATGGATGAGGAAGTAGTTTCCTCAAGTGTACAATTTTTCTTCATAAATTCTCGGTTAAATTTTTTTAAGATGGAGAATTCAAGCAAATTGATAGTTGATTTTTGTTGTTTTCAAATGATTTCATGATTTTGGACTATTGAATTTGAGCAAAAATAGTGGTGGGTGCATTTCGGGTATCGGGTACCCAATGGTTGCCCTATTTCTATTTAAATAGGTGTTGGGTTGGGTTGATCTGCGATCCCGACCTGGTAAGCTTGGGTACGAGTCTTGTGTACGACTAGTACCCTGGCTTATGAGTCATTTCTTTACTCGTATAGACCTAGAACCTTACCAGGGTTTTGGAGTCGATATGAGTCAATATGATGAATCGTACCTTAAGGTTACGACTCCTTCTGAGAGTCGTATCCACTTTAGAAACTTTTACCTTATTTTTATTAGTCTCCCAGGTCCATATGACTATTACTCACAAGTCATACCATCTAGATATGAATCGTAAAGAGTCCATATGACTACCCTTTTTGAAGTTTCTGGGTATTTTCTGCACGTTTTAGCCTGTACACTGAACAAACATATTAACCTATAGCTAAATAAGTACAAAAACATAGGTTGTCTCCTATACAGTGCTTGATTTAACATTGCAGCATGATGTGGCTAAGTTGTCTACTCAAATTTTGCCAACTAGCCCATGGGTTGCCTTCCATGCAACGCTTGATTTAACGTCGCTACATAATGTAATTTCCTTAGCTACTTAGTTTCACCAAGGTCAATTTCAAAAATCTCATTTACTTCTTCATATTTCTGATATAGTGCTTTCCTCTTTGCCCGTTTACCTTAAACATGGCTTCACTATCCCTCTTTAATTCTAAAGAACCATAGGGATAAACTTTTGTAACTGTGAATAGACCATACTATCTCAACCTTAACTTACCTGGGAACAATCGAAGCCTTAAGTTGTAGAGCAATACCTGGTCACCTTTTTTGAATATTCTTTTCTCAATTTTTTGATCATGATGCAATTTTATCTTTTCCTTGTAAAGTGTAAAACTTCGTACGCTCGGAGTCAGAATTCATCCAACTCATTCGCACTCTTCATTCTTGAATTGGCTACATCTTGCAACTCAAAATTCAGCTTATTCAAGGCCTATAGTGATTTATGTTCGAGCTTAATAAGCAAGTGACAAACCTTTCCATATACTAGATGATAAGGGGAAGCTCCTATTGCAGTCTTGAATGTTGTCCGATAAGCCCATAATTCATCATCAAACTTTCGTGCCCCGTTAGTTCTACTGGCATTTACTATCTTTTCCAAAATAGATTTAATTTATCCATTGGATACTTCTAACTGTCCACTAGTTTCCGGATAATAAGGTGCCGCCACCTTGTGTTTCACGCTATACTTCTCTAACAGTCCATTGAATAGACGGTTATAAAAATGTGACTCATTATTAGTATTATAGCACGGGCATACCAAATTGCAAAATGATATTCCTTTTCAAGAATGCAGTGACACTACATGCTTCATTGTTGGGAAGTGCAACTACCTCTACCTATTTTGAAACATAATCCACAGTCACTAGTATTTACTTCATGACAAACGAACTCATAAAAGGTCATATGAAATATATACCCCATACATCAAATAGTTCTATTTCTAAAATGGGAGTCATAGGAAGTTCATGATGTCTAGAGTTATTACCTTGTCATTGACATTGAACACAAGCAGAAGCAAAATTGTGTACATCTTTGTAGATTGTTGGCCAATATTATCCATACTGGCAAATTTTTTAAGCAGTTGGGTTCCTCCATGATGTCCCCAATTAGCGAAGAATGACAAGCCTCAAGTATGCTCATCATCTTTACCTCAGGTATTCATCTATGAATAATCCTGTCCGCATAAATTTTGAACAAATAAGGTTCATCCTAAATGAATTTCATAAATGTCTTTCTCTACTGAAAGGAAAGATCTTCTGGGATTAGATCACTTGCAAGACAATTTGTGTAGTCTGCGAACCATGGAATTAGATCTTGGTAAGTTTCTAGTATCTACTCATCTTAAAACTCTCATCAATCTCAAGACCATCTTCAATATTCTACACAACTTCCTTCTCTAGTCTAGACAAATGAACTGCAACTTGATTCTCATTGCCTTTTCTATCCTTGACCTCAAAAATAAATTCTAACAGAAATAGCACCTACCTAATTAGTCTAGGATTCGCATCCTTTTTCGCTATTAAGTAACCCAATTTTGTATGATCAGTGTGCACAATTGCATTAGTCCTAATCAAATAAGACCTAAACTTCTCAAAGGCAAAATCCACTGCCAACATCTCTTGTTCCATCATGGTGTAGTTCTTTTGAGCAGGATTTAGTGCCTTACTAGCATAGTAGATAAGATGAAGGATCGTTTCTTTCTGTTGACCTAATACAACCCTTAAGGCCAAACCACTCGCATCACACATAATTTCAAATAGCAAGGACCAATCTGGAGATACAATGATAGGAACAGTCATCTTCTTTTTCAGAAATTCAAAACCCTTTAAGCATGCTTCCATGAACTCAAATTTCACCTCTTTCTCAAGAAGCCTACAAAGGGGGTTGGCTATGTTGGAGAAATCCTTGATGAAATGCCATTAAAACCTGACATGTCCAAAAAATCTATGAACACTCTTCATAGAAATTAGTGGAGGTAATTTCTCAATCGCTTCAATCTTTGCTCTATCAATCTCAATACCCTTTTTGAAATTTTGTGCCCAAGCACTATACCTTATTTGACCATAAAATGGCACTTTTCCCAATTAAGTACCAAGTTGCATTCTTCACACCTTATAATATAATTTTCTAAGTGAACCAAGCAGTCAACAAAAAAATCACCAATGACTGAAAGTCATCCATAAACACTTCGATGGTGTTTTCTACCGTGTCAGAAAAAATTGACATCAGACATCTCTGAAATGTGGTTGGAGCATTACATAACCCGAATAGCATTTGTCTGAATGGAAAGGTTCCATAAGGACATGTGAAGGTGGTTTTTTCTTGATCTTCAGATGCAATAGTAATCTATTTATAACCTAAATACCCATCAAGAAAATAGTACCATCCTCTTCCCACTAACCTGTCTAATATTTGGTCCATGAAGGGAATAGGAAATTTGTCCTTCTGAGTCCATGCATTCAATTTTCTATATTCCATGCATTCTCTCTATCCTTCTTCTCATTAGGCATAAAGGTAATATCGCCCTTTTTTGGAACACATTGCACCAAACTGATCCACTTACTATCAATAATAAGATACACTACACCAGCATCCAACCACTTAATTATCTCTTTCTTCACCACCTTTTTCATAAGATGATTGAGTCGACGTTGATGCTCTATACTTGGAATACAATCTTGACCAAGTTGAATTTTATGGGTACACAAACTAAGATGGAAAACCCATAATATTTCCAATGGACCAACTTATGGCCCTCTTGAATCTCTGAAATACTAAAAATAATACTTCTACTTCAGATTATATCAAATCAGTTACAATAATAATAGGCAAAGTGTTGTTGGCCCCTAAAAATGCATAGAACAAATGAGAAGGGAGGACCTTCAACTTTATGATTAGTGGCTCTTCAATGGCTAGGCGAGCAGGTGGAGTAGTTCTATTCTTCAAATCCAGATCAAGATTTTTTGGTGCATAAGTATAGGAACCACTCTTAATAAGTGCACATACCATCTCATCATACTACTTAATCTCATCACTATCAAATTTTATGATCACAACTACTAGAGCTTCAACTCCTAGCCTCTCTTCAATAGGAACAACAACATCAGAACCTTTATCTCAAAGAGTAAATGCATCAATATCATGGAATAAATCTACCTTATTAGCATACACACAATCATAATTATCACTCTCAACTCATTAGGCTGCTTCATAGATTTGCATACATTTAATATCACCTATTCATTATTGAGTCTCAGTATCAAATATCCTTTCTCCAAATCAATCAACATCCTACCAGTAGCCAAGAATGGTCTTCCCAAAATAATTGGGACTTGAAAGTCCACTTCGCAGTCCAAGATAAAAAAATTAGTAGGAAAGGTGAAAGAAGCCACCTTCACTAATACGTCATATAGAATACCAACTGGCTTCTTCACTATCCTATCCACCATTACTAGTCACATGGTAGTTGGTTTGGGGGCTCCCAACCTCAACTATTTAAATACTTCAAAGAGAATGAGGTTAACGCTATCACCCAAATCACATAATGCTCAAGTGAAGTTGAAAGATCCAATAGTGCAAGGAATGGTGAAAGCGCTAGGATCTCCTTCTTCTCTACCATTGATTTAGTAACTACAACATTGCAATGATGAATATTGATGACTGGATAATAGCTCACTAACCTTTTCTTGGTGATTAAATATTTCATAAATTTTGCATATCCTGGCCTTTGATCCAATGCCTCTACAAGTGGTATGTTGAACATAGATAAAAATTCTGATACTTACCCTTTTCTTGTTTCTTTTTTAGCCTTTAAGGAAATGGAGGGAGAGGTTTCAGAATAGGCTTTAATATAGGCTTCTCAACCTTGTCTTTTTTATTGTCCTATTTACTACTGCTCTCTACATCAATATATCATCATTATTTTTATGCTCATCAACAGTGGGAACAGGTGGGTCTGTGGTGGTTTTACCACATTAAGTTGTAATGGCATGGCAATAAGCATTATTTTTTGCATTTTGAACTGTATTACTAGGAAGAGTGCTCAATTGTCTCTAATTCATTGTGGCTAACATCTAACTGAATTGTTGCTCCAATTATTTGATTGTTGTAGCATATGATTCAACCTTTTGATTTAGCCCTACCAGATCTGCCTTAATATCCTTAAGGCAACTTTCTTGATTTTTTTTTCCTTTGACTAATTTTGACAAAAGTGCCTCCATTCTGGAGTCTGAATCATGACCCCAGGTGGAACATACATATTACTCTTCTTCTTTTAGTCATCTTTCCAACGCCAATCACCATCTTTCTCTCTACTTATATATCTGATTTGTTATTATAATAGTTTTAACCTTGATTCCCTTGCCCTTGGGTGTGGAAATTCACCAACCTATGATTAAGGTACTTTTCTTCACCTTCAAATTCAATCTCAAAAGTTTTCAAAGTAGATGATTGACTTCCAACTGCATTTACTTTCTTAGCACCCATTACTAAAAATTACTTAGTAAGAAGCCTAATATTTGTCCGAAGTTAAGCAACCTCTTGTGCAACCAATTCATTATTTATGCCATAATCACCAGCTGCTCCAATAGAATATACACCAACACCATGATCAACATTTCTAGTATGCCACCCTTTATTGGTCACTAAAATATCATCTAGCATCTCTTGTGCATAATCCCACTAAAGTCACATAAATTTACCTCCTAAAATAGTATCTATCATTGCTATTGAACTAAAATTTAGTGATTTATAGAATATCTTTAGCAAATTTGACCCTCTGATTTTGTGATTAGGTACCATGCTCAGCTTCTTCTTGAATTTAAACCACGTCACATACAATTATTTGGCAGGTAACTATCTATAATTATAAATTTTATATTTCAACTGTAACATCCTTGCAGTAGGGAAAAATCTACCAAGAAACTATTTTCGCAACTCGTGTCAAGAAGTGATTGATCCTCGGGACAGTTCCCCCAACCATTGTGATGCTTCTCTAGTAATCAAAAATGGGAACAACCTGAATCTCAAATCTTCTTGGTCTAACCCTAAAATGGTATAATATTTACAAATCCCACTAAATTTAGCAAGATGTAGATTCGCATCATCAGTTGCTTCTCTTGAAAACACACCCTTTAAGTTCAATAGTTGGATCATAGTACTGCTAATGTTAAACTTCACATTGGGGGTAGAGGTGGAGGAATAATTACTCCTATCTTAGTTGGTTCAATATATCCCATATCTTTGTTATCTTTCTCACATGGTTGCAAAGGCTGATATGCATGGATCAATGGAACTCTGCCTCTCTGAACTCTATCACCCACTTGTCTCGACCTGACTAGTTCTCTATTCTAAGCTCTCCAAGCCTTTTTAGCTAACCTAGCCTCTTCAGCTTCTCATCTCTCTTGCTCTAGATGTTATTATATCTGTATATTTGTAACATTATATGGATCAAGTAAATTTAGCTGGATTATCGCATTTGGATCAACAGGTGGAGGGTCTTGATCCCTAGCAGGAGAACTATTACAAAATTATTCTTCCATTCTTTATGGTGTTAGAAGAATTCTTTCTGGTTCTAGATCAAAAGTGAGTAAGGGATTGCCTCTTCTTCTAGTGTTTAACATAAACGGTGTAAGCTAAATCAAAAATAGAAAATAAAACTCGCAAGCATCACCAAATTCAATCAAAAATAACATCGTCTTCCCCAAAAATGGTACCAAAATTTGATGTTGCACAAAACTAACCTCCTAAAGAAGTATGATGCGGTCATTGCCAATTATAGTAACTCAACTAGGTTGAGGTCGAACCCACAGGGAAGATGTTGAATAGTTTCTTGGTTTGATGTAATTCATGAGCAGTGCAGGAAAGTAATAGGAGGATTTTAGAATCAATTGCAAGTAGTGACCAAATCTTGAGAACTTTTAAGTTGTAAACAATCAGAGACGAACATTAGGATTGTGTTTCCCCTTGAGTCTTAACTCCATAAATTTTTTGGGATCAACCCGACTATTCTATTATTCTTCATCTAAAGTCTATAACTTAGGTATTATCAACCATCTAGTGAACGTGAAGATAAATCTCACCCTTTACCAATTTAGTCTCAGGGCATCGCCTTGTTGCTCCTTACTCCAACCTCAGTTCATTATCGCCTTATGAGTTTAAGTGATTATATGAGATGGCAGGAATTATAAGGTGGAGGTGAATATCAAGTTGTTGTCTTAATCTTCTTTTCCATATCACAAACTCCCTTGTGAAGACGTTTGCAAATATAGGCTATCTCAAGCTTCTGCAGTAGCTATGAGATTAATTGTTGTGAAAAAAATTAAGATACATGCATAAACCCTAGAATAGATAAATATCACACTTCTTCTATATATCTAATCCGTCAGGGTTCCCACAACCCTAGTCAAGGAGATTAGTCGCTCATGTTCATGCAAGAATCCATGATTATTAATGAAGAAAACATGTAAGTAATTCCACTAGAATAATATGAATAACCTCCAAGGTCTTGAATTGAATAAAAACCCAAAATCTCAAGGCTAATGGTAAAGTGTGTAAAAGTAAGTAACTTATTGTAATAATGTGTCCCCTAATAAAAGATACACCCTAGGGTATTTATAGTATCTCAAAATAACATAAAATCTTAATAAAAATGGGAAATATAAAGTTATGTCAGTACTTGATACGACTCGGTCTTCAACTTGTACTAACATCGTATGAGTCATACGTGTTCCTCTTGTATCCATTCCAGTGTCTAATCTCTTAAGGCTTCAATTTTATGTTCATCATACGACTTCTGTTCATGAGTCATACACGAGAATACAACTCGTTTCCTTCACTCGTATGCACCTGGGACTCCTTTCTTTCTAATCTTTGAACATTTTTCTACTTACAGTTTCCCTATAAAAATCGTACTCAAACTTTCAACTCGTATACTTTTGAGACTTTAACTTTGGATGGTAGCTTAGATTCTATCATACTTACTATTTCTAGATCCAACTCGTATCCTTGCTTACGACTTTGATGATGGATTCATATCTTCTCCATACTTAGATTCTCAATTTGGCTTTAGGTTTTGTTGTGCTTAAGAGTTATCCTATGAGTCATATAGTGAGTTGATGACTCATTCAGTTACTCATATCTTGGTCAGAATTGGTCTTTCTAGGTCCTTTTCTTATATTTTCATTCCAACACTACTGTAGACCTATTTTTTTTTTGAAATAAACACAAAAGTGCATCATATCCACTAAAACTACCTAAGTACCCGCATAAATTCACGGTTTTAAGCATCAAAAGTGCCATCTTTTCACGATACATCAACAATCAAAAGATGTCGTGAAGCAGGCGCTACGTGGGTGGAAACCCACCAATACCTCAAAAGTGTCCCGTATCCTTTGAATTTTGATTGTTAGTATAGGTTTTATTTTTTTGTGATTAATCCATGAAATTATGGTACTATGAGGTGTTTTGAATAAGATTGAGAAAGGGGAAGTGTGGTGCATTTTTGTATTGGGCTAAATAGTTGAAAATAGAGGAGCAAAAATAGCCCTCAATTTTCACGATCATGATGGGATGCGGTTCGTGATTGTGATTACACGAGTTTTGCAATCACGGTCCCCCAATCACGATCGTAGCTATTTCAAAAGCTGAACAATCGAACCCCCACCCATTTTCTTCCTTACATTTTTTCAAAATTCCCTTAAATTTTATCTAATTTTAATTGTGTGTTGATCATCTAATTGTGCATTGCATACCCCTCTACATCTATCAATACGGTATATGCCTAGAATTTTATCTTTAGGTGTATGTGTAGGCCTTAGAATACATGTCTTAGGGTTGGCCTAATATTGAACTTTTTATGTTAAATATTCATGTCATTGTGCTTCTTTGGTGTGGTTAGCTGTTGTTATTGGTATGCATATACTTGGAGAAGTCTCGAGTACCCAAAATTGTTCAGAATGATAGAAATTGATTGTGCACACCAAGTGTTTGATTAAATGCCCGAATGAATTCCTTAATCATTTTCACATATTCTAAGGGCATGAGCAAACACCAAGGGACTATGTTTCATGTTTATAATATAAAATCTTTGATTTGGAATACAAATGAGCATTATAAATTAGAATTTTAGGAGTCTGAGAATTTGATCAAACCTACCTCAGTTACTGCAATTATGGTCTGAGGGTTGCGATTAAGGCAACACGATCGCAAACCTATCATCATAATTGCAATAATTGAGAGCATGATTTTTAATTAGTCTCAGGAATTGTGATTATGATTTAGGCAGACCGCAATTATGATAATTGAGACCATTTTAATAGACTGGTTGAAATCTTAGATTTTGAATTCTAAGCCTGCCCAAGTCCCATAAGCCTTTCCTTCAGTTCAATCAAGTTAAATAGCATATGATCCTCACATTGACCTTATGAACTAATGATTTATGTGTAAATCTCAAGTACTAAATGTTAGCCTATGATACTCATCGCTTCATGGACTCAGAATATGAGATAGGATACTATGAGGACCTCGTGAAAAAGAAGCTCCTACCCGAGAGGGAGATCTCACTAGAGAAGGTTCTTGATAAACTCCAGGCCTTATAGAAGAGGCTTGAGTCCACAGTTTGGATATTTTTTGCCCTTGAACCATGTCGGGTAAATGAGCATTGGGTAAGGGAGTTCTACGTGAATCTTAGCATAGTAGATCTTTCTAACCAAACCTAGTGATAAGAATTAGGGTCAAAGAGGTTTTCTTGGGGGTTGAGTGGATTAATAGAGTCTGCTTGGTTGGAAAATGTTGACTTGAGGGATTACGGGGCCAAGGATTATACTCTTGGGAGTTGGCTAGTTGAGAATTTATTCTCGAGAAAGGAGGTCCCATGGGCCACCACTAAGAATGGGATATCGATGAGTGACTTCACTACCTAAGCAAAGATCTGGTTGTCCATCATTTTCCACTGGATCTCCCCCTCCACTAACCTGACAAATGTCCTAATTATGTATGGTCAGATGGTGGCCTACCTCTGGGACAATATTCCTCTGAATGTTGGTCGATTTGGGCTTATGGAGATTTGGCATTATAGAAACAAAATAAGCCCATGCTCTTGTTCCCATCATTGATTACAGGGCTGTGTAGGTGGGTCGGGGCCGATGAGTCCCTAAAATATAGTTGGATCTCTTCTAAGACTCCCATTTACCCACTAGAGATTCACAGAGAGGGAGCTCTTAGGAAGAGAAAAAAGAGAAAGGCTGTCTTGGGGAGGTTAGTGAAGTATAATGTGGATTTATACAGGCTATCCATAATAGGTCCAATTGATGAGATCTCAGTCAAGATAAAAAGCGATCAAGGAGATAGTGTCCAATATCTCTCAGGGACTAAAAAAATCTTCCACCACCCGTCATTCCTATGTGGCTCAGTCCGACTATGAAATATACCTTGAGGATTAGAAAAAGTAGAGGGCCACTATTTCTATTCTTAAGAGGGAATACTCATCCTTAGCATATTTGCATAGAAGATGAAGAAGATAGAGAAGAAGAGAGATAAGTTTTTCACAAAGATGTGGATGGGAGTGAAGGGCCTTTAGAAGGTCCTAAAACCTAGAGATAGACTTTCTTCTCCTAGAGTTAATAGTGATAATAAGGTCCCAACTGAGTGGTCAGACTCAGATTGTGCTAGAGGTGATGCTGAGATCGATGGCAACAATAGTTCTAGATTGTGGTTATATGGAGCACCCTTTTACTCTATTTATGCTTTTTTGGTTATGCAGTGAGGTCACTGAAAGCTTTTAGATGGGGGTCCCTATCTTCATATTTATTTATTTGGTCTATATTATTGAGATATTTGGGATGTTTTTATGTTTATTTGGATGATTTTAATTTTATTCTGGGTTGTAATATTTGGTCACTCTGATGATGCCCACATTTCATGGATTAGTTGTTTGTTTTATTTTTTGATTTTTACTTTATCTTTATCTTGTTTATGATAATATCAAACAAGCCTTTTCCTGTGATAGATTGAGTAAAAACAGTCTTAAGAGAAAATTATCATGATTGGAGTTTTGGGATATCCCTTATACCTATGGTGAAGTCTAAGTAGCCATATGATTTACCTTTATGAGAGACAAAATGTGAGACAACGGCTTGGTTTGGTTTTATCAATAGCAAATTTTGCGTTGTGTAAATATGAATCAAACACCCCCTTCCATCCAAAAAAATTTTAAAACCAAGGGCATGGACGTGAATAATTTTGTAACAATACTTTACCTCTTTTTGTGACTCCAAAGTCTTTAGTTTGTAGTATATGGTAAATACTTCCTTTTGTCTTTAGTAGGAAATGCAATTGAGCCTCCTTGAAAAGTTTGCATGACATGAGCAGTGAGCGTAATTGTGTATCTCTAATGCATGCTTGTATCATCTAAAACTTGACTCGTTAGTCTCTCAAGGTTAATTGTGATTATACCTGGTTGGTGAAATGATCTTAGGCTTTCTTGGTGAACATAGGAACCCATTCTAGCCTAAATAGCCTACCCATACATTGAATAGTATCCTTAGTTACCCATTTTGAGCCTTCAAGCCTTTCTTTGGAAACCATATTTCAAGCCTTGAACTAGTTAAAGTTTATCCCTCTTTTGAACCCTACCCTCCTTGAACTTAAAAAATGAAACTTAAGGCCAAATGCCTAAGTTAGGGGTGGTAAGTCTTGGAAGAGGTAACTTTGGGCCATGATATTATAAGTGTATACCTACAAAGCTAAGAAAAAAGAGAAAGTAAAAAAGTAAAAAAGAAAGGAATCATCAAAATAAGGAATATTATAGATTGTAAAAGAAATAGTCAAAATAAGAATGCTTTCAAGGAGATGGATAAATCCAGGTAGATAAAGTAGGCACGTGTGAATTTTGGAAACAAATAAAGTGGTCCATGGTCAAAGGTTGGGTTGAATATTGTGATGTAGAAGTTCAAGGAGGGTGTAGTCACTTTGTTCCTAAATGACATCATGCCCTTACCCAAACCTATGTTACAAGCTTAAAAAGGTCCTTTGATATCACCAATTAAGTGTATTCATTGTAGTGGTGATTGAAAATAAGGGCAAGTATATGGTATGATACTCGTTTGCATTGAGAGATTCTTTGTGAGAGTGAGTGTTAGAACTTTTATCCCTTGTTTCATAATAGATAATTTGGTGTGTAGAAAAATTGAGGTGGTAAAATTGTAATCTTCCAAAAAATGAGGCAAAGGAGTACAGTTGAGTCACTATTGATGGATAGTCAATTCTAGAGAGTTAGTGATTGCTGCATTATAGATCTTTAAAGTTTTTGTGTCATTGAAATTGTGCTTTATGTTTAGGGGAGTTGTGAGAATAGATTTACCCATGATTGAAAACTACTTGTTGATGTTAATCATGCTCAAAGTCATTGTAATTATTTAATTGCATAAATGGGCTTACAATCACATATTCTCATTAAGTAAGAAGTAGTGTTATTTGAGGACAAGAAAATTTTTAAGTTAGGGGTGTTGATGAGTGGTAAATTTACCACTTATTGACACCTAAATTCGTACACACTACTATAATGAAACGGTGTTGATAAGATGAATTTGTCCCTGGAATACACTAATTCCTATTTTTTGTAGGTATATAGGTAATGGAAATAAAAGAAGGAAAGTGAGCTAAAAAGAAATCAAAAAGAGAAGTACTGCAAAAGATGGAAATCAAGAGCAGGAACTGACCCTCAGTTACCGCGATCGCAGTTTGAGGGTTGCAATTGCGACTAGCCCAAATCAGTCAAGGCACAAAATTGTTGTGGATTCACTACAATCACGGGAACCATGATCCAGATCAAGCACCAGCGATTGCGGTGAGTGGAAAATAGCCAGGGGCAGAAATGTAATTTTTATAGTTAGTTCCTATTCTCTATAAGATGAAAACTCCTTCACTTTTTAGAGATCACCAACTAGATTTTGAAGTTTTTTCTTTGTAAAACTATACTAAACTGGGAAAAAATATTGTGGTTAATTTTCCAATTGAGTTTAGTTGTAATTGAAGTTAAATTGTAGAATACTCTTGCTTGCATCTTCAATAGAAGTATTGAATAATCATTTTGGTATATTTCTTTCCTTAAACTTCATGAGTAACTAAACATCTACCTTGGGATTATGTTGAAATAGGGTACAAATATATGTGGGTTTTGATTATTAGTGTAGATCCTTGGTTAGTGCTATTGGGTTTCACTAATACTTTCTTGTTGATTTGAGATTTATGGATGAAAACCCCAAATTCCCAATATTTCGCATCATCCTTGAAAGATGGATATGGGTATGCTTTTGGATCCTATATTATCTTTGAAAGAGGGATATGGGTGGCATGGTATTTGTGAACAATAGTTAGACATTAGCTTATTCCTTTATATTGTCTTTGAAATAGGGATGGATTGTGAATTTGCTATGTCTTGGGCATCTTCCTAGAAATAGGGATGTCCAATTGAGGTTTTGGGTGGATTTGTTTGCCACACCCATAAGGTATCTGAAAGGGTCCATGGGTGATATTTTCGGTGGTTGGTTGAAAAACTAGCATCAAAATCCCCTAACCTAGCCTACCCATATAGTCATTAACTAGAGTTCGCATTTGATTTCAATAAACCCATGCATTATTTGCCCCTAGGAAGACATATTCTCAAGACTATTCTCCAATTGGAATATTACCTACTTTTGTTGCTATTAATTGAAAGTTTTAAATAGATTTTTTCAAAACAACCTTCAAAACCATACCCCCACCACAAATATTTATATCCTATATTTGAATTTAGCGACTTTATTTCAAACCTACTCGATCACCACTTATATTTTTCTTCGTGGATTTGACCCCAACTCAAAGTTGGGTAATTATATTTGACAATGATTATTCTGTGCCAAAATAATGGTATAGGTGAGTGTGATCACCCAACAACCAATAGGACTTCAAAATATTTAACCAATTGGGACTCAAACCTATTTAGTTAAATAGGACTCAAACCTATTTAGTCAATCGGGACTTAAACCCATTTATGTTTCAATAGGCCTTTTATGTAATACAATAGTTCAAGAATAGTTCAAAGTTCATAGTTTCATGTTCGAAACCAATTTCACAAGATTGGGTTGAGCTTATCATCAATTCAATTATCAAAGTTCACAAAATTAAGAGAATTTAAACTCCCCCTAGTTCATTCACCATGACCATGCACCTTACAACTTCAAAACCATCAATAAAACATGAAGAAGTATGTATAAACCATGGGAATATCATTTAAGAAGACAATCACTTAAACCCTCAACCTATGTTCCAAACCAACATCAAAACCATGTGAATAACAATTTAAAACACATGATTTAACAAGCTAATAGTTGAGGAAGAGTAATATGCCTTAGATATCAAGATTTACAAAGAGAAATAAACCATTGAAAGTTCTAGATTTTAATTTCTCAAAACCTGTACTTGCCTTAGGGATTTGAGAGATTTTGAGAGAGTTTTTATGATTGATAAGTGTTGAAAATAATTCCCCAAAAGTGTTTTATGGTCTTGGTTCTTATTTATGTAAAAAGGTAAATGTCCAAAGTACTCTTTATTAAATGCTGAAAAACTATTGCTAGTGACTACAAATCACTATACGACTCATAAGGACTCACTACGATTCATCACCATGCTTCATAGTCTGGAAAGTAGCTAAGGGACCCCTCTATGGTGACCTTACAATTCGTCAAGAGACCCTATGACTCTTAGGGTCCTAGTCGTAACCAAAATAGAAGCATTTGGGTAGAACACTGGTTACCCTATGATTGCTACCTTATAACTCATTGAGTCTAGTCATAGCCATAATAGAAACTTTAGGTTAGCGCACTTGTTTGGCTACGATTTTGGTCTTTCAGACCCATATAAAAACCTTACAACTCATAGTAATTCGTAGGTTAGGCGGTAAGCTCAAATCTTAGAGATTTTTCAAGGACAAAAATTTAGGGTATTATAGTAAAGTTGTGATGTTAAATAATGATATGGACATATCCAGGTTGTTGGTTTATATGTAGTAGGTAGAGGATGAAAATAAAAAGTAGGTAGAGATGGGAGAGAGGTAGAACAAAAATTTTAGGTATTTAGAGCAGGGTGGGGTCAGCAAAATAGTGGGAAAGATGGTAGACAGTGGACTAAGAAGAAGAACTAGGGAATTTATTATTATTTTTCTAGTTCTCCCTATCTTAAGACTTTCGGTGATCATCGTATTCAGGCTAATAGTAGATCTAAGGCACAGGGTGCCTAGTCTCAAGATAGTAAAGCTTAGTCAGCCCCATCATATCCTTCTTGTCATTTTTTGGACAAATTTACCATGGCTATTGTATGGAGCATAGAAATTGGTCTTATAATTATGATTAACTCGGTAACATATAACAAGATTGTCCCTCAGCTAAAGTTTCCACTGGAGCCAATAAAGTCCTAGTCGCCACATCTTTAACTTTTATGCCAAAGGGTGCTACTCCTGGTACCAGCACTGGTCAAAATCATCTTTATTCACTTTCTACTCTTTAGAAATCTATGGAATCCCTAGATATTGTTACTGGTATGTAACAACTCTTTTTTCGTAATGTTTATTGCTTGCTTTATCAGAGTTCTACCATATCTTATGTGATCCCTTATGTGGATGTGCATTTTAATTTTGGTCCTAAAAGTATTTTTTATCCCTTTTTGTGTCTACTCCGGTGGGTGATTTTATTGTTTTTAGAAAAATCTATAGGGGTTATGTGGTGTCCATCTTTCATAGGAAGACATTGATAGATTTGATAGAGTTGGATTTAGTGGATTTTAATATTATCTTGTGGATGGATTAGCTTTATTTATGCTATGCTTCTTTGGATTGTAGGACATAAAAGGTCAGTTTCCATTTTCCCAATGAATCGGTATTAGAATGGGAGGGGAGTTCGTTAGTACCAAAATGGAAGTTTATTTCCTTGTTTAGAGCTCGAAAGTTTATTTTGAAAAGGTGTTTGTATCATCTAGTTTGGGTTAAGAATTCTGATTATGAAAGTCCTTCTTTGCAATTTGTCATTGTGATTAATGAAATTCCTAAAGTTTTTCCTAATAATCTTCCTGTAATTCCTCCCCATAGGGAAAATAGATTTTGGGATTGATCTTCTGTCGGATACTCAGCCTATTTTTATTACTCCTTATAGAATGGCTCCAGCTAAACTAAAGGAGCTAAAAGAGAAATTGAAAGATCTTCTTGACAAAGGGTTTGTTCATCCTAGTGTCTCTCCATGGGATTCTCCCGTGCTTTTCGTGCAAAAGAAAGATGGGGCTCTTCAGATGTGTATAGACTATCATCAGTTGAAATAAGGTCAAAATTAAGAATAAAAATCCTCTTACTCAAATTAATGATCTTTATTATTAGCTTCAAGGTGCTAGATATTTCTCTAAGATTAATCTTCATTAGGGCTACTATCAGTTAAAAATCCCGGTATGGTCACTATGAGTTTTTGGTTATGTTATTTGGGTTGACTATTGCTAGGGCTACATTTATAGATCTTAGAATTGGGTTTTTAGGTAGTTTTTAGATTTGTTTGTAATATTCTTCCTTAATGACATCTTGGTGTACTCAAAGAGTGAGGAGGATCATGCCAATCCCCTCTGAATTATTGCAAACTCTTGAAGACCAGAGGTTGTATGAAAAATTTTCTAAGTGTGAGTTTTGGTTATGTGTTGTGAACTTTCTTGGAAATGTTGTTTCTAGTGAAGGGATTAAGGTGGATCAACAAAAAGTTAAGGCAATTAAAAAATGGCCTTGACCCATGACTCCAATCGATATTAGGAGTTTCTTAGGCTTGGCTGGGTATTATAGAAGATTTATGGAGAGTTTCTCGTCTATTGTTGCTCCGTTAATGAAGTTAACTCAAAAAAGGTTTAGTTTTTATGGTTAGATACTTGTGAGGATAGTTTTGAGAAGATGAAAGATAAGTTGACTTTAGCACTAGTTTTTACACTAACTGAGGGTACTGATGGTTTTGTTGTGTTTTGTGATGCATCCCATGTGGGACTAGGTTTGTCTTGATGTAGCATTGTAAGGTTGTGGCCTATGCTTTTAGGCGACTTATGGTTCATAAGATGAATTACCTAACTCATAATCTAGAGTTAGCAACTGTGGATTTTGCTTGAAAATTTAGCACCACTATCTTTTTAGGGTGCATATGGATATTTATTTAGATCATAAGAGCTTACGGTATGTGTTCACTAGAAGGAGTTGAATCTTAGGAAAAAAAGTTGGCTTGAATTTCTTAAGGATTATGATATAAGTCTTCACTACCATCTAGGTAAAGATAATATTATTGTTGAAGCTCTTAGAAGGTTGTCGATGGGGAGCTTATCCCATGTTGATGAGGAGAAAAGAGGATTGGTGAAAGATATTCATGGGTTGGATAACTTGGGAGTTCATATTTTAGAATCTGAGAATGAAAGGGTAATTGTTCAAGAAGTGGTCAAATCATCTCTTGGTTCTAAGGTGAAGGAGAAAAAGCTTTGGATCCTATACTTATGTAGATTAAGGATGAGGTGAGTCAGTAAAAAGTTGTCTTTTGAGATTGGGAGAGAAGGCATCTTTATGTAACAAGGTCGACTGTGTACTTTTGATGTTGATGGGCTGCAAGAAAGGATTTTGACTGAGGCTCATGAGTCTATATATATAGTTTATTCGGGTTTGATGAAGATGTCCAAAACTTGAAGGAAATCTATTGGTGGAACAATATGAAGAGGGATATGGCAAATTTTATTATCAAATGTATGGTCTGTCAGCAAGTTAAGGTTGAGTATTTGAGGCTTGGTGGCATGTATCAAGTGATAGAGTTGCCTATGTGAAAGTGGGAGATAATCAATATGGATTTCATTATAGGCCTTCTGTGATCTCGCAATCAACATGATTCAATTTGGCCATTGTGGATAAGATGACTAAGTCTACTCACTTCTTGTCTATCAGGATTGACTACACACGAGAGAATTATGCTAAGTTTTTCATTCATGAGATTGTAAATTTGAAAGGTACCCCAGTGTCCATTATTTTAGACTGAGGTACAGAGTTTTTATCTCACTTATGGTGTTTATTTTAGAAAGGTTTGGAGACACAGGTGAACTTTAGCATTGGTTTCAACCCTTAAATGGATGGGCAAGCAGAGCACATTATCTAGACTTTGAAGGACATACTAAGGGACTACATGATTGACATTAAGGGTAGTTGGGCTGATCATTTGCCTCTTTTTGGGTTTACCTACAATACTAGTTACCATTCTAGCATTCAAATTGCTCATTTTGAGTCTCTTTATGGTAGATGTGTATGTCTCCTATTTGGTGGTTTCAGGTTGAGGAGACTAGGTTATTTGGCCCTGAATTGGCTCGCCAAGCCAGGGAGAATATGAAGGTGATTAGAAAAAGGCTTAAGACTGCTCAAAATTGCCAAAAGTCTTATGCGAATATGAGGTGAAGAGAGTTGGAATTTGAAGTAAGTAATTGGGTTTTCTTGATGGTGTCTCCTATGAAAGGAGTCATAAGGTTTGGGAAGAAGGGGAATATTAGGCCCCGTTACATTGGCCCATATTAGATTTTGAGAAGAATTATAATTGTTGCTTATGAGTTATATTTCCCCATAAGTTTAGCTTTGATTCTTCTTGTGTTCCATGTACCCATGCTAAAAAGGTGTGTGGGAGATCCTTCTTCGATAGTACATGTTTAGGATGTTGGGGCTATGGATTCCTTGTCTTATGAGAATGTCCTAGTTGAAATATTGGATAGGGAAGTTTGTAGATTGAGAAAAAAGGATCTAGCTTCAGTGAAGGCCCTTTGAAGAAATCAAATGGTAGAAGAGGCTACATGGGAAGCTTAGGAAGATATGAAGGCCAAATACCAATTCTTGTTCCCCGGCTTAAAGGAAGGTGCTTAAGGCATGAGTTTCATTTTCCTCTTGACACGTTCTTGTTATTTAATTCTTGTGTATTCATTATTCTCATGCTAAAAGTGTCCTAGCTCATCATTCGATGACGAATGATCCTGGTGGAGGAGAGGCAATGTAAGACCCTTTAAAAATTTTGATCATTTTATTTTTGACCCTCCCACGTGCGTAATGTCAATTTGTGACTTGAATTATGTTTAGGTATGTTAAAAGGATCTTTTAGGAAAGTTTTGGATTTCTCATAAGAGGTTCAGGGTCATTTTTGGAACCCGAGGCTATAAGGCTCCGTGATAAGGATATTTCATGAAGGTCAACCTCCGCGATATTGGCATGGCACGGAAGCTAACCTCTATGATATTTATGTGCCACGTCAGTTTTTTAATTTAGTCCAATTTTGTTTTTTCACTTGGGTTGAGGGGCTTTTGGTCTCTCTACCCTTTATACAGCCTTATAACATAAAATAATCCCATTTCCTTTAGTTTTTAAAGATCAAATCATTCTTTTTCTCTCTTAAACTCAAAACCCAAAAACATTTAAGGGTTTTATAGTGAATTCATTATTCGGGCTCTAAACTTCAAATTGTCTTCAAATTCTTGTGTATTTCAGGCATGTTTCTCTTCCCTAAACTTGATTTACATTGTGTCACTAATTGAGTGGATTTTCATGTGATTTAAATTATGGGTTTTGAAATTGGGTGGAGGGGTTTGGGTTGTTAGTTACTGAATTACTTGTCCCATGTTTTAAATTGATTATTGTTGCTTTAAATTGATTTTTTAGCGCTGAATTGATGTATTATTTAAATAATTGGAATGGAGGACATGTGTTTCCCCAAATTGGATGAATTTTGATTTAGAATTGGCATTAACCTCTACCCATTTTCTAAATGTGATCTTGACAAATTGCATGGTTTAACTTGTTTTTGAATCTAATGCATAGCATAAATTGATAAATGGATACAAAAATGGATTTGGATGGACTTGGTGGCCATGGTTTGGATTTTAAATGAAACTTGGGAGTCAATTTGGTTATATGGATAGATTTGGAATATTTAATTTAGCTTGCAAGCGTGTTGGTATGACAATACCAAGTGGTGAATGCCTTAATGAATGACTCATGGGTTAATGTTGGAATAATGTGCAAAGTAGTTTTATTTTGGGCTTAAAGGGGGTTGTGTAGCTCACCGTGAAGATGTAAGTCCTAGGGGAACGAACACTGAAAACCATGTTTGCTAGTGTTGGGGGTTTATGTGACAACGTGCTTGATGCATACTTAATATATATATATAGGACGGCTTTTGCCTTGGTGACTTTAGTTTTCCCTCAGTTTTTCCTCGATTCGTGCAGCCAACACGTACTAGGCCCTTTCAGCTGGAGGAGCTGACCCATATAGCCCAAAGGTTCCTTAGGATAGATCGAGCTATAAAATCAAGGTAAATGGTTTTAAAATCTCATGTTCATAACCCTTTACCCTATCACAGCATCCTATATATGTATATATGAATGTGTGCATATGGTTTGATTGATTTAGACATGGCAGTATGTTATCACTTTTCCTGAGTTCCATGCCAGTGATTATCCCACTTACTTTCCTAGGATACTAAATCATTCCATGATGTAGGGTTGGAAAACTTTTTTATTGCTTCTGTGCAGTAGTAGGTGGTTGAGCACGTTCGTTAAGTTACTATCACGTGGTAAGCCTCCATCCTTCGGAAGGCCTTGTCATTTCATTATTCTTTCTTTATTAGCATAGTACTTTTGAATTCTTTTGGTAACATTTGGGGTCATATCCCGACTTAGTTGATATTCTCGTATTAGAAGCTTTATGGACGAGTGTGGGTTGGTTGTTGTTTTGACTCTTAGTTTTCAGTTGAGCTATTTATTCATCTTCTCATTACTGTTTGATTGGATTTGGCTTTATCTTTATTGTTATTATTGTTCTATTAAGGTTAGGCTAATATGGTGGTCTCTGGACCATGGTGGGCTTGATATACCCATCACGGCTAGGCCTGGTTTGGATCGTGACACCCGTACCACTAACAAATAAATGAGGCATTGGCTCGCACTTTTGTTGAAGCTCATGACCATAATACAAAAATATTGTTAGATTCAGTGTCGGGTGGTCAAGCTTTGGAGAAAACTTATAATGAACTTTATACTTTCCTGGATCGAATTTCACAAGGATTCTGATTGTCATGGTGATATTTCATGAAGTGTGGTGAAAAAGCATGTAGGTATGATTGACGTGGATAGTGTCACAGCTTTGGCTTCTCAATTGCCAGCTTTGCAAACTCTAATGATAGCAGAGTTCAATAATTTGAGTCTGAACCAACCTCAGTCCTAGGTGAATGTAATTCGGTAGACCTCTTCATGGTGTGAGATTGTGGGACTAGTGGTCACTCTGCAAACTTACGTGCAGAGAATCTAGAGTAGGCAAACTTCGTGCGCAATACACAAAAGGAAAATTGTGGTAATGCCTACAAATACAAGTAGCAGAGTCAACCTAACTGCTCATGGGGAAATAATAATATTTAGACTCAGCAGTTTCAGCAGCAGAAGAACATGCAGGCTAGTAATATTGAATAAACCTTGCAAAAGATCCTGGACAAAAAAGAACAAATAGCTACAGAAATAAAAAAAATCAGCAACTAGCCTATTAAAATCTAGAGACGCAGTTGAGGAAACTAGCCTAGGATCAGAATGCCAAACCTCAAGGGGCTTTTCCTAGTGATACAGATAATCTAAAGCAAGTACGATCAATCACCTTATGGAGTGGTAAAGATCTCATTAATAGACCTTCCAAAAAAGATCAAGAGGAACAAGCAGAGTTAGTCCCAAAGCAGGTAGAGGGAAAACAAGTTGCAGCTAAAGAGGCTAAAAATTTGAGAAAGTCTGGGTACCCAAAAACTAAAGCAACTGAGTGTGTACAAGAGACACCACCCTTACCGTTCCCTCAAAATCTTAAAAAGTCTAAGGAAGATTCATGTTTCAAGAAGTTCTTTGACATGTTCAGAGAAATTCACATTAACCTCTCTTTGTTAGATATTTTGTAGGATATGCCTAAGTACGCTAAGTACTTAAAAGATGTGGTTACAAATAAGGTAAAGCTTAATGGTATTGAGACAGTGGCACTGATAGAGAAATATAGTTCAGTTGTGATGAGGAAGATGCCAATAGAGCTGAAGGACCCGAGGAGCTTCATCCTTCCCATACAAAATAGTGATAATGATGCGGTCCATGATTTAAGTGACTTGGGGTCAAGCATAAACTTGATTCCCCTATCTGTTTTCAATACTCTTAGTTTGGGAGGAAGATATAACCATAGTAGTACCCAAAGGAATCATTGAGGACGTGTTTTTTAAGGTTCATAAGTTCATTATTCCTGCTGATTTTACTGTGCTTGATTATGATGCAGATGACAGGGTACCAATCATACTAAGACTCCAATTTTGGTGATGGTAGAAGCACTAATTAATGTTAGAGAGGGCACTCTAAATATAAGGTTGGATGATGAATAGGTGGTCTTCAAAGTATACAAATAACTTAATCCACCTTCGTACTATAAGGATTTATGCATAATCATGGTTGTGGAAATGGATGAGTGTGGGGTGAAGGATTAAAACCCATAAATAACCTCTCCGAACTATCTCATAGAGTTTCCTGAGCCACCACTTAAGCCCAAACTTATGAAGCTGAAAAAAGAGCTTAAAAAAGGCTATTGTTAAAAAGAGACAGATCTTGAGAGTACACACTCAAAAGGTTAGAAAAGAGTGAGAAAATGGTCTCTAAGTAGGAGGAAGAGGATAAAGGAATATGGTTGAGAAGTATCGATGAGGTTCGTGACGCGACACTAAATCAGGCGTTGCTTGGGATGCAAACCAAGTTAAGGTAGGTATTTTATTTTTGTATTTTTTAAATTCATGTTTATTTTTGTTTTTGTTTTGAGCCGTAGGTTGACAGGAAGTTTGAGTACCTAAATCTGAGCTAAGAATCATGGTAAAGACGGGGTGTGGAGTCCTTCAGATCTCACCAATGATTAAATATACTACTTGCTAGGCCTAGAGAACTCAGAGATTATTTCTATCCTTATTTTGAATTATACTTTAAGAACAAAGTGCATTTTTAAGTGTGGTGTGGGGAATCTTCCCATGGTGTAAGGTAAAGTGATGCTATAATTTGTATTTTTTTTATTTTCCTTATTAGATTTTGATTGAATTTGAAAAAATTACATAAAGATTTTAACTTTGTTTGTTTAGTTTGGGTTGGTGTCAGTCTAGTAGAGGCACACTATCTTAATGCCCTAGGTTTTTGGTACTGAAAAAAATTTTAAATTTTGAGTTTTCTACCCTAGCAACGACCCACCTGATGAGTCATAATATGTCTTGAAGAGTTAGGTGGCCCTAGTCGTAAGGTGTCCAATGAATGGTGCTTGAGTTACTATCCTAGGTACGACTTGGGGGTACAAGTCAATGTGGGTCTTGACGGGTTCAATGGACCCAATCGTGACCAAATCAAAAATTAAATGGAAAAGTTCTGCTTTGAGTATGAGTGGCTCACTATAAGCCGTAAGAAATTTTTATAAGTCATTAGGTACAAATTATAGGATGTCCAGTGTTTACCTAATGGGGTTCTGTGTTGACTACCATTGGACTCTACGAGTCGTAGGGTCTTATTACGAGTGGTACCAATCAAGTTGTAGGTTCAACAGTGTGTGGGGATCCTAGAGATTGTTTTGGTTACGACTCATGGTGATGAGTCATACGGAGTGACTACTAGTCAACAGTTGACATGTAGTCAGTGACAGAACTTTTTCAGCTTTTAAGTTAAGGGCATTTTGGATATTTTCCCTCTTACCCAAATTGAGACAAGTGTCTTATAGCCCCTTTAGGGTGTCACTATCACTCAGAAAAAATCTATGTAACTTCTCAAACACTCCAAAAGGCTCTCTAAATTCCCTTAAGAAAGTTAAGCTAGGGTTCCATCAAGTTGGTCATCGAAGGGCTCAAGGATCAATTTCTCTCCAAATTTCTTAGTATTTAAGTCATGTTATTCATCCCTTGTTGTTAATTTGTTAAAAGCATATGCTTTAAAGTAATTTTCATGAGATATTTATGTTGGTTTGAAATCAAGGGTTGAGGGTTTTTTAAAGCTTGTTGTTGAACAATGTTTTCTCATGGTTTATATGTGATTAATCATGCTTTAATTATGGTTTTGCACTTGTGGATACATGGACATGGTGAATGAACTAGGGAACTATGATTTTCCCAAATTTGAGATTTTTGAAGTGGTTATGACCCCAACCCATATCGTGAAATCAGTTTTTAATTATGAGAAATATGGGAATTTAAAAAATTGAGCCAAGGGGTTGTGAATTTCTCCAAGTGATGATAATTGTTTGGGCATGTTGATGTTACCTTGCAAGTGTAGTTGGTATGACGATACCAATAATGTATACCTAAATATATATTGTCGTTCAATGAATGGGATTGTGTGATTAATGTTTTTAATTGGGTTTTAATGAGGTTGTGTAGATGAGTCATGAAAGTAGAGGTCCGAGTGATCGACACTGGAAATTGTGTTTGCTGATATAGGAGTCTAATTGACTAGGGAGTTTCGAGTCCCTCTTATTATTATTATATAATTAGGGAGGTTAGAGTCCCCTGTAAATCATTACATGATTGGGTGCTTAAGTCATCTTAGTATATAATTGGGGGGTTCCAGTCCCCCATACATATATGAGTTATTCTCTGATTCGTGTGGCTACACGCCTTGGGCTTGACCAGGGGGTGAGAGTTGGGGCCCATATAGCACGTGGGTATATGTTATGACAGTTGAGCTACATAACCCAGGCAAAAGTTTTAAAGTGCATATTAAACCTTTTTTCCTATCTGGACATGTGAATTGGTTTTTAATAATTTTGAATTGTTGATCATGACATCATGTTATCCTTATCCCTGAGTTAAATGCTAGCGTTCACCCCGCTAACCATCTTCGGATGTTGTATCCCCACACAATGCAAGAATTGGTTATACTTCTACTTCTCCTGCTCAGTGATTAGGATTCAAGATCGGCTCATGAGTTGACATTGAAGAGGTGAGCTTTCATATATCGGAAGTCTACATTTCATGTTTTGGTCTCTTATGTCTCAAACTGTTTCGATATTTTGGCTATAGTCTGGAGCATGTTTCGGCACTTTATTGATATTCAGTTTTGGTTATTTATTTAAAAGGCTTTTATTAGATTACTATGGTTATTGGGCGATGTCGGTAGGTAGATTATCTGATCATCGGTCATCAATTATAGATATATTTTGAATTTTTTTAAGCTTTTTGTGCACTCTTTTATTAAATGTTTGGAATTCATCCGACCTTGGGGGATGATGTGTTTGGTTTGGTTAGGTGTAGGGGGTGATCTCTGGTCTATGTAGGACTTGAGATACCCATCACGGACAGGCCTTGGATCTAGTCGTGACAACTTTACTCACCCCTTTGTTTTTATTTTTGGATTTTTTGAGGGGTTGCACTTTGAACCTAGTATCCCTTTTTCATTTTTAGAAGTAATTTTAATTTTTGGTGTAGGAATAAGTGAGATATTCTTGCTAGTTGCTATGTGTGATTACATGATGCAAGTGTTTTTTAATGTAGAAGCATGTTGAATGTGTTGAATGACTATGTTTGAGACACTTAGGCTCATGTGTATGACTCTTGTGCGATGCTAACTTAATTTTGAATTTATGAAATTACTTGGTTTAGATTTTATAATGATCCTACTTGATTTGAGCATGTGTCATATGTGAATAAGGCATTTGTTGTATTCCTTGTTGCATATTAATGTCGAGAACTTGCCTGGTGAGTGTACAAAGTAAAGAAAAGAATGTTGGGTTTAGGAGATGATATAGGTATTTCTTTGATAACCATGTTCATACCTTTTCTTGTCTACCCTTATTGCATGATCTTAGTTAGACTTGTTGAGCCTTTAGCCTATTTTTTGGTAGCCTCTTATGTAGCCTATTCATCTTCTTTGATTGACCGTAATTTGATCCAAAGCTCCTAAGTGCTCTAGTTGAAAAAATTAATATGGTTAAGGAATGTGAAATTTAAAAAGGAAAGAGGTGAAAGCGAAGCCCTAAAGTAGTAGCTATTGGTGTTGAAAAATTTGATGTGTTGTGGTTGGGAATTATGTAATAAAAATAAAGAAAATTATGCAAAATTAAATCATATGTTGATAGAAAATGCTCCCTTCTTAATATATGTGAACTAGCTTAAAGAGATGGGGCAAAACACAAGAGAGGTGTAAAGGTTGAGTTGGTGGAAGTTTGGTTGTTTAGAAAATAGTTCAATGTATAATGTGATGTATTAAAGCTCTTAGGGAAGATAGTTATTATTACTAAATAGAATAGATCTTACCTATCCCTTAGCCTACATTACATCCCTTTAAGTCCTATTTGATCTTAAGTCTTAGTATTCTGATATCAGTGGAGTACTAAGGGAAAGCCTATGGTTCATCTTTTGTGACATAAGAATATTCTTTGTAAAAGTGAGCGTAATTTGATTCTTATATCCATTTTTGTGATAAATTACATCTCTATGAGTGAATATGGATAGCTATATGTGGTGAGGACATATGTTTGATGAAAATTAGGTGAATTATGTGATCTCTTTGATTTAGTAATATGCATGAGTTTGCCAGTTTGGTGGAGTCAATTCTTGAGGTTAGAATGTTCTGAAGTAGTGTTCTTGAGTTTCAATTGTATATGATATGGTTAATGTGGAACTTACTATTCATGTAGTCGTTGTAGTGTCAGCTTGAGTGTCATACTTGTAGTAGTGATGTGGAGTATTCCTTTTATGGTGCTTAATGTAAAGGGTTGTTCGAGGTTGAACATGGCTTTAAAAGTGGGGTGATGATCTTTGGTGGATTTATGCACTTAAGTGTCATAATCTACGCTTGTTTATCCTTGTTTTGAGGAATTTTTGTGTGTGTAATGAGTAGATATTCATATAACAGAGCATATATATGTTAAAGTACTTGATTATAATGTTTAAGTTGTGTTTCAAACAAGTTTGAAATCATATTGTTCACTTAGAGTTTGGGCGAGGAAACTAGTGTTACTAGCTTGAGCTAGGTGTTGTTGTAGTTTATCTCAATGAATTCTATTGTATTTTATGTTGTAAGAGGCTATGTGAGATGTTAACAGTTATGTTTGGGAGCAAAACTAGGTCTAACGATGATGGAAAAGCACCCACAAAATGAGGAACTCAAAGGCAAATGGAAGAAGGAAACCTTGGATGACTTTTGGGGCTGGAAATATACTTGAGAAGGATACAATAAGGGTTCTTAATATTTTCCTTAGTTTACTTTTGGTTTTTATAAATTAATTTCAATCTTGTGATACGTTGTAAATCAATGAGTGGCTAAACACCCTCATCTAGGGTTGAGGCGAGAACATGAATACTTATTCTTTCAATTGAGTTTGTTTAAGCTGATTATCATTGTTGGTTGTTCATATAACCCTGTATTTACTATGCTATGAATTCACGATTCTTAGAATAAATCTATATGTCTATTATGATCCTGGAAGGAGGAATAATAGATTAGAATGTGAGATATATAGAGTGAGATATTAAATATTCAAGGGATTGAAGTTGGGATTTGTGTTTAGGATAGGAATATACCTATTTCGCTCCATTTGGTTCATACACGGGAAGAAATATAAATACATTTAACTTAGTTCTCACAGCTCCGTTCAACGATGTAGTTGTGGGACTAAGTTAGATAGACAATTAGAGGCTCAAAATACCATAGTCATGTTATCAACCCCGTAAATCAACAACCAAGATAATTAACTAAACTAACATGATTGTATGGCTATATAGGATTGCTCATAGTGCCTTAATCCTAGATTTCCCCCATTATTGTCTCCAACACTCTATAATTTTGAATTGTTTACTGTTACTTTAAGTTTTCAAATCTCAAACATTATAGGTTAACCATGCACTTGTTTAATCTTTGTAGTAATACTAGAATTAGAATGTTGTTGAGCATAAGTACCTGTAAGATCGATACTTGTCTTTGAAAGGAAACTTTACAATATGGATGGCCACGTACACTTGTATGTCCGTTACGACGCAATAGAATGAAAAGCGAATTGTTTGTAAAAGGTGGATACGGAGGGTACATGGTAGAGGTCCCAGCCGTACTAGACATATTAGTGTATGGTCCAAATTCAAGAGGGTAAAGTGGATCACCAGTTTGGGTTTGAGTGGAACTTGGATCATTCGTGTTTGCAAATCCAAGTGATTGAAGATGGACGGGCTTTCCCCTTCATCCAAGCTTGATAAATTTTTGTTATTTGTTGTTTTAATAACCTATTGTCCTCCATTGATGCAAATTCTTGTGAAATTAACTGATTTTGGTCTTTTTCATTGTCCGACTTTATACCATCTTTGTGGCTCATCTTGCCTTTATTTATTTGGACCTGGTACCATATGAATGAGATGCTAACTTAACCAAAAATCAACCACCTTAATACTATTTTGACTTTAGTGAGAATCAATGTGTCAGGGTTTAATATTTTCAAAATCTTTTCTTAAGAATATCACCGAACCTGATAAGAGTTGCCTAGGTATCTCATCAATGTGTGCATAGTTTGAGAATACCATAAAATTAAAATTATTTTACTTCTAATTTTTTTTAGGAAATGATTATTAAAGTAGAGGAAAAAATACTCTCTTTTGTTTCACTAAGTTGTCTAAGGCCGGTCAACAATCAAATGGGCCTTCCAAATAATGTCAAAAAGCACATAGGATGCCCATGTTGGTCATTATAAAGAGGAATACTTGTCCTAAACTCACTCGACCTCTGTGCTGAGTCCCGCTAAGTCAAATGCATATGATGTAGCTAAAGAAGAACCTAATAGAGATAAATATATCAGAGTTTTAGTTCTACTAGGTTTAACCTAATAGAGATAGTGTCTAGACTAGCTTACTCAGGTGGATAACTTGAGTCGGGCAGCGACAGCTTACCGGTAGCAAAACTTTTTGGCCTCATCATTGGTCCTTTTCATCCTAAAACATTTATGACTATAGAATCCTTCATAAGAGTGTTCCCGCATCTCTAGTATCTCAAGGCTCGGGCGTGTAAACTGCATGTCCAAATATAAAATATCCTTCAGATGACTCAAATTGGTGCCGAAAGAAATAGTTTATATTACAATTTAAATAATATCAAAGAGGTAAACAATTAGACACATAGCACATTTAGGACAACAAATACAATGTCAAAAATTAAATAAATCCAAATAAGTCAATATAAAGCTCGAATTCTGATAGTCCCCAGTAGAGGTGTCAGAGATGTCCCACCCCTTTTTCATTGGGTCGAAGGGTTGTTCCAATAAAAGTATGATTTTGAATAGGAGTTATTTTATTTACAAAGTCGTCACTCAGAATTGAATTATGGTATTTAAAGTCACCTTATTGAATTTCTAATAAAAAAATGACTCTTTATAGGTCTAAGAAAGAAGAAGATCGGATAAAAAATTTTGTTGACCGAGGAAAAGGTATTTAAGGCACCCCTCAAGTCCGTGGTTCAATCATAATTTCTTATTGACTTATACTTAACTTAAAATATTTTAGATAAATTATGTTTTTTGGCCTTGGTTCACTCATTTTTATTATACCAAGAATATCTATCTATATCTCTTGAATTAAGCCGGTAAATGTTAAATTTTTAAAAAATCTTTGTCAAGGTGCATAGCTGCATCCTTGAATTATTTTTAAACATCAGATGTGTATAATGCATTCTTAATTGAGACAAATACACTAAACGTGCCTAAACCCTGTATAGCGTTAAAAGAATTAGTTCGTCTCTTGTAAACTCTAAATAATTTTGTCTTGTCCAGTTTTACTCTCTTTTTACTCATTTCTTTCAAATTTACATGCATCTTAGATTAATTCGCAACTCATCTCACTCCTTTATAAATAAGTTTTTTCCTCAATTTTCTGTAATATTTGTAACGAGTCTTAGATAAATCCACAACCCATTTCACTCAAGCCAAAACCCTTAACTCAACTCTTTTTCTTTCGATTTTTTATGTGTGTTTTTGTTTTCTGTTTCTCTCTATGTGTCTCTTCTTCTTTCATTTTCTTTTTTTATGTGCGTTTTTGTTTTCTGTTTCTCTCTATGTATCAAACTTTTTCAAAGCATTATTCTCTGCCTTTCTTTTTTTTCTCATATGTTTTATCTTTATTTTTCTAAGTTTTTTTTTAATTTCACCAGTTGTGTGTGTATGGGGTCATTCATGTGTGTGCATGTGTCTTTCCTTTTGTTACTAGCTACTTCTTTTCTCTCTCCTATATCTCTTCTCTCTATCACTTTACTTAACAAATATGGTCTAAATAAACATTTCACATGAATTTGCATGCATTCAAATTCATATACACACTGTGAAGGATAAGAAAAAAACATACAGTATGAAAGATTTAAAAAATGTAAAATTGACAAAACATGCACAGATGCAAATAAACTCTCAAACCATTAGATATACAAACTCATTATAAGATCTCATGTAGGTAATCAACTATGCCTTCTATATAATATATGAAATTATATAAACAACGTTGTTCGTACATTAATTCACAAAACACTACTAAAAAGGGGAAAACCAACCACAAGTGATTGGTTTTCCCTAATTTCCGACAGCAAAATAGACCAAATTGTGTGGTCGGTAAAGTAGTGGTAGTTTTTAAAAAACCGACCACAAGTAGTTGGTTTTTTTAAAATTTATTATTATTTTATTAAAATTAAAAAAATAATTTAGGAAAAAACAAACGACCATAAGTGATCGGTTTTTATTAAATTAATTAATTAATTTATTAAAAAAATCAACCACAAGTGATAGATTTTTATTAAATTAATTAATTAAAGTTAATATAAAACTGACCACTTGTGGTCGATTTTCTGCAAAGAAAATTTCAAAAATCGACCACTTGTGGTTGGTTTTTCTGGGAATATTTTAAAAAAAATAAAAATCAAAACCTAAATACAGCATGCAACAACAACAATGCAATACAGCAATAACCAAATGTAAATACAGCAACAACAACAACAAAAAATCAAATGTAAATACTTTCAAAATTCTAAAACACATACAAAATGTCCAACAAAAGTGAGTATCAAAAAACTACAACAATAGTTTCAAACAACAAAATGTCTAAATTCAAATTACAACACATACAAAAGTCAAAAAAACTAAAAGTCATCATCATCGAATTCATCCTCGTCTTCCATATCCTCATCCGTGCTGAAATCATCCAGGGGGTCTAGACCTTTTGCAACCCGAACTGCATCACCAGGACACGGAGGAATAACCCCCGCAGTCTGAATAAAAGAGCTGAACTACTACTGCAGCATCCTGATTTATGATGTTGTTGCCTCCTCCATCTTCTTCTACCTCTCTCTCTATTCAGTAAACCTCTCTCTTTGTGCAGCAAGGTCTTCAGTGAGTTTAGAAATTGTATTTTCTAGTCTTTTAATGGTTTCTCTATCAATTGAAGAGCTGGAGTATGCAGCGCTGGACGAACACCTAATAGTATCGCCAAAAAAACTTTTGTGGTATCTGTATAAATGGCCTCTATTTACAGGACCCACTATTTTTGCCCATAACTCCTCCTCTACATGTTGGAGTATTGGGTCACCCTGACTTTTAGGAGGTTGACTACTACGATACTCACCAACAAGACACATATATTTGTCCTATATTCAAAGTAAAGTTAATACTAAAAGTCAAAAAATATTAAAGTAGTTATAATTGAATAATATTAACTTTGAGAAAAAGATTCATAAATTCAAAATTTGTTTCTTATGTGGACAACTTTTGCATGAGCTTCAACCCAAACATCTTTATCAGTCTGGTTCTCTTTCTTTTTCAGATGAGTCTTCTCGAATAGCTCATCAGCTGGTATTTTCCTACCCTTTTCTTTGTCCTGCATATGAAAAAATTATCAATGTTTAAATAATTAAAAAATTTAAATAGAAAAAAATAATTTAAACTGTAAAAGTTACATACCATTTTTTCCAGCACAGCAAGAGTACTTCTGGCACCCGCACTATGTAGGGAGCCACCCTTGGATGATGCTTGGGATTTCTTTCCTTTTTTCCTCAATAATTGGTAATCTTCGCTACTCTAATGGCGAACATACTGTTGTCATGCGGCTTCAGGAATCCACTTAGGTTTTAGCAATTTGGATCGGACATAATCCAATAGACCATTAAATCTGGCTCTACATCTTATGAAAAAGTTCCTCTTTATAAGAAATATTTTTGCATCATCCCACCAGTAAAATTTCTACAGCAAAAATATAATATTCAATCTTTTATTCTAACAAAGTGTTAATAAGTAGTCGATAATTTAAATCCTTACCTTAAATTCTTCAAACATTCTTTCCCTGCCAATTTCTGGAACCTTTTGCCAGTTGATCCAGTAGCCGTTGAAGTGCCAAAAATGCATATTCACGCCTTTTTTCCAACTCCAGTATCCAGCCTAAACCTACAACACAAGATCAAACAGTAATTTTATAGAGCATAATAATATAGTAATGAAAAAATGAATAACGTTATTATATTTAGAATCTTACCCTCTCTCAAATGGAATAAGATAAATCCTCCCAGAATCATCTCTATCTCATGGCTTCCTAGTAAGTGATAATGGATGCACTGGTGTGGACGGATCTGAAGCACCAGATGGAACGCCTCCAAGCTGAAGATCTGACAACCCAATAGATCCAGCAAAATCACTCTGCAAAGCTGCTGACTGCTGCAAGAGGGAATCGATGATGGTAGATGTATGGATGGGCCAGCGGCCTTCCTATAGTATTGTGCTGACGGTGGCAAGGTCATAGGAGCAGAATAAGTCGGTGTAGACCCATGAAGTGGCCCCACATGCGTAGAAGTAGGTATCAAATCCTCGAACGACCAAGAATATGAGGGTCGTGTTGTCGCATCAGCAAATCGACCCTTAGATATATGAATACCTGTCGGTCGTCTATAAGTCAGAGGTTGTCTTTTCATTTTTGGTTTCGTAGTATCAATTTTTCCCTTACCCTTGTCACCTTTGCCTGACATCTAAATTATATTAAGTTAACAAGTAGTTAGTTCCTACAAAATGAATATATAAGAAAACAGTCCAAGTAACTAATTTCAAGTTACTAATTACATTTCAAATCGTTCCAACAATACGAGATATAGACAAGAATATTTTTATTACTATATAAATCATGGAAAAGTGAAAACAACAATCTTAAACAGTATATTGCATATCAATCTTAAACAAGAAACATAAAGAGTAAATATATAGTACAAAGCATAAAGACATCAATACATAATAAATACAATCTACACAACTAATCCTCCTCTTCTAAAGACTCTCCACTAAACCATTCACCCTTTTCGGAGGTTTCCTCATCTCCTACCCACTCAGCCTCTTCTCCCACAATATTAACTTCTTCAAATATATTTTTGGGTGATTCAAACTGTCCACTAAGTCAACGTCTACTAGCTGGTGATTAATCTGCATTTCATTTTGATACGCAGTCTCTAGTGCATTCTCAACTTTCACCCATCCTACAGGCTTTAATTTGATTACAGCCCACCAATCAGACTTATCATTACGCGATGAATAAGGAGCATAATACACTTGTTTAGCATTTTGTGCTAGAACAAATGGATCATAAACAGGATACGACCTATTGTGCTTCACTTCAATGATGTTATGCTCCTTTTGTACTCTTGTGCCTCTTGTGCTTGGATCAAACCACTTACATCAAAAGAGGATAATTTTTTTATTGGGAAACCAACATACTCAATTTCTAAGATCTAGTATATGATGTCAAAGTAATCGACATCATCATCACCCTTAACCCAAACACCACTATTATTTGTTTTCCTTGTTCTGGAGTGTTGTTCGGTGAAAAATTTAAATTCATTTACTGTGTAATGGGACATTGCATGAGATTCAAATGGACCCAAAGAAATATCTCTCAAGAAATGATCGTATGCGGCTGTATTTGGTGAGTGGCGTACCTAAAAATATTATACATATATATATATATATATATGTTAGTTGAAGAATGTGTAAATGATTAACTTTTGTAGAAATATTAACAAACTTACGAACCTCATTTTTAAACCATGTTGCAAAGAATTCATACACTTGATTTTCGTAGAATTGAGTCTCAAATGAACTGAAGATGCAACACAATTAAGTGACCAACCAAGGGAATGAGTTTCTTGACATACGAAACACAATTAGTTTCTGTAAGGGAATGAGTAAGCAAATAAGTGATCAACCAAGCCACTCCAAACAAAAAAATCCCTTTTAAAGTCCCTACACTTAATCATTTTCAACTAACAAAGTCACCAACCAAACCACATTCTAAACAAAAAAAATCATCTTTAAATTTCCTGCACTTAACAATTTTCAAGTAACAAAATCACCAACCAAGTCACATTCTAAACAAAAAAAATCATCTTTAAAGTTGTTACACTTAACCATTTTCAACTAACAAAGT